>NC_134051.1:17359360-17479360 GCF_965140245.1 Athene noctua | reverse complement strand
GAAGGAGTCGTCACTGATTACTGAGCCCTAATTATTTTTTAATTCCTTTTCCCTATATTACGATTAGTGATACCAAGTTTTGATATGCAGGAACACTCTGACATACAATGCAACAAAACCACTGAAACTATTACAGCTTGATATCCTTAGAAGGAGGATTGATGGTAATATCTTTTATTTTTAAAGATGTGCGTTACTTTTGATTTTGTAATATAACTGCTCCTCGGTAATGTTGAAACGTTTTTAAACGTGAAAACTATAAATGTATGTGTGAGTCCAGTTTCATTCTGACATTTGCATATGCTGTGTTTGCATCTGCTCTTGGTGAGCAATCGCCTGATGTGTCTGTGCCAAGTCATGCCTTATTTTGACAATTAGCTAGTGAAATAGTAGCTTTGAAAAACGTCTTACGCTGAAACATAAGGGTTTTTTTTTTTATTTTTTCAGTAGGGGTAAATATTCATTAATTATGTTCTTTTTGATACTAAGAAATTAGGTCATATAAAACAACAGCAGGAAAAGTAATTTTTGATCGAGCAGTCAAGCCAACTGTCCTGCAACTTGGATTACAAAGGCAGAATAAAACTTTGTGATCTCTAAAATGGTATCGTTTGTTTGGCACGTTGATTTTTAGACCCCAACAATTACAGATCTATCAGGTGTTATGAAGGTATGTAGATATTGTTGAATTTCATAATTTAAAGCAGGATTGGGATGCATAAAAAATTAAAGTCAGTATCAGTAAGACTGTCTCCAAATTAAACAGTAGGTGTTTGCATTTTTCATTTTGTTTGTATTTTTTTACTAAAAGTAAAAGCAACTGGAAGTAAAATAATTGTCAGTGAATAATTCTGGAACAACTGCTTGAAAATATGTAATGGTTAGAATCTCTTTCACTGTTCACATGCAGCTGTATTGCAAGAATATGGGTATTTTCTTCACATTGTAAATGACAGATTTGTTTTTAATACTGCCTCCAAACCATGCAAGTCTTAGCTTATCTCAGTTTGCATTCACAGTGTTGACACCACCCCCCCCCCTCCATAATCTCAGTAACCTGAAGAATGCACAGGATTGGTGAAAGCAAATTTTTTTTTTTTTTTCAGCTTTCATTTGGTTTATTATCTATATACCTAACTGTTCTCTCTGTGTGTCAAAATCATACATTTTGTGTTAAAAAAAAAAAAAATATATATATATATATATATATATATTCCTTATATCTGTAGGTTGGCACTTGGGTCCACACTTGTAAAGACTACTGTTAGTAATTCCTAAAGCTCTTAGAGAAGTGATTAGGGAGTCATGATTGCTCACAAATTGAGTCTTTTTTCTGCTTGACACTGATCCTGTGATAGTCTCCCCACTTAATCCTCACTAGCAATTTGCCTATAGTTGCAGCTAACAGGAGGTGATTAGAGGGGAGTTGCCCACTGCCTTTTTACTTCTGTTGTAGTGGCATGTTAGACAGAGGCTACTGAATCAAAGCTGTTTTCCTATTAACTCAACACCTCCTAATGCATTAGAGCCACTTTTATCTAATAACAGTGTTCAGCTTCTAGTGCTATTTTAATGTTACTTGGCATTCCTTTTAAAAACATCACAATGAGCATTTTTAAAATTAGAGAACAAAAAGCAGAAAGCAGAATACCCAACGAGGAAAGCAAAATAATGAAACTAACAGGTCTCACCTTTTCTCAGCACAAGCATGTAACCCCGATTAAAATTACAGAGAATTTTCTCCCTGCATCAATAGGCAAGTAGACTCCCCTTTTCTCTAAACATCGCTTTAATTGCAGTCCTGGTGACAGGTAACTGATGTAATACTTTTGAAGTGATAATGGAATACATTCACAAGTGAGAGCAGCACCAATGGAAGGGTGATAATGAAGAGTTAACTTTTCCAAGTATTGGTTTCAATGAAGAATAATATGAAGGGCCTGAGTGAAAATTTCTAAATATTTTCTACTTTTTATTTTGACCTCCCCCTGTAAAACATCTCAAGGATCGGTTAGCATTTATTATTTCATTGGTAGGATACAGAATCTTCACCCTGAAGCCTACATTCTCTGGCTTTTGTAAGTTTTGTTTTAAAAACTTAACATTGTTTATACTTTACTGACAGTTCATAATTATTTTAATGATTTTAAAGAACCTATAGTAATTAAAGGAACTCTGTAGTGACATGCAATCTGAGAAGTGTCCAGCAGCAAGCTGACTTGGGCTTCTTTTTTGAGGTCGGTGAGTAAATGTCCTTTTTTAAGATTCACAGCGTGCATGTATGTAATGTTTTAAACAGAATTTCTTGGCTTTGCAGAGCCTACACTTGGCTGCACATTAAGTGTGTGTTTGTATTACAGGGGCTGCGACTGGGGTTACCATCCAAGTTAAAATAGTTCAAGGGAGAACATACAAAGGTAGCAGTTAACAAGAACATTTCTTTCACTGATAGATTGGTTGAGATGCAAGGAACAAAAGAAGTGGCCTCTCTACCTAGTTCATGGTTTGCCTAACAATCTTTATTTATCGTGTAAACTTGTCTCCTTTCTATTCTTGAGGTTTATTTTGCTGATGTTAAAGGTGTATTTCAGGAGCACATTAGTGAATACATTTTCATTTACATGCTTTAGAGTATATAATGTGGGTAAGTTGTATTTTGACATACATTAACGATTTGAAGTAGACTGCTAAAATATAGAAAAACTCCTATTAGTTAGGTATAATGGCTCCGACTCAGCCAGCTCATCCCATTGAGCAACACAAAAAACTCAAAACCGTCACCTGTAATCACAATTCCCTATTTAATTTTATCCTGTAGGACAAGATCAAACAGAACTGGACAAAGTTTTCTCCTTTTAGATTGTTGAGAGATTATTTTATATCCAGTACACACACACACATAGGTAGCTAAATAAATGAATCTGTCTGTCCTGAACTCATAAAATGTGTCAGAGATTCTGAATTTGTCACAGGTCTATCATGTATTTTGTCGATACATCTTCAAGCACACATCTTCTCTAAAAACAATAAACATTATTTTGCTCGGTGTCAGAATGTATTTTCAAGAGAAGTACAAAGTATGGAAAAATCCTAGTGCCAGTGTTTATGCCTCTTTTCATTTGACTGGCAAAAACAGATAGAGCTGTAACAATGGTCTAAATCGGGTCACTCCCAAATAACTGTTCCTTATTTTTCGTTTCACATACTGCTGTTTTCCTGTCTAGAGCTGTCAGCGGTAAAGAAAAAACATCCCTCTCATAAGGTGCGCCAAAATTCTTATTTTGTGTTAAATCTTCGGATGTATGTGGTTGGGAATCCACACTAGGGGATCCAAGATGTAACTGAATTCTGTGATGGAACCCATTTTGCAGGAAACATTTTGATGAGGAACTCTGTTATCCTTTAGTCCTTACATTTTGTCTTCAGTTATACTTTAATATATACACAATTGTGTTCCTCATTTTTAATACGGCTGCAAAAATGCATCCCATACATTTGCATAAGGAAGCCAAGTAATAACACCTATCATTTGTCTTCCTTTTCTTGGAAATGGAAGACAGATGAATAAATGGGTTTCTGTTGTATATTTATTTGTGTTTTTTCTTTATGTGGCAAATACTAAACATTAAAAAATTACATAAATTCTATTATATAGAAGCTGTTGAGCTTCTGGTATTATAAATCCATAATAAATAAATAAAAAAAAATCCTTTCAGATCTATTTCTGAATCATTTTTCATGTTTTTTTGAAGGTACTAGATGCAGAACCATGGAAAATGTATGTAGTCTCTTCACAAGACACATCGCTGTAAACCACTGCCCGACAGGGCATCTGTCTTCCAGAGCTGCAGGACTGCTTAATATCTGGGACTACAGAGTCGGTTTTGTTTATTTAAGTAGTAAGCGTGCCTTAGTTGTAAGGTGAAATACTGCCGATTTATTTTTCGATAGGACATTGAATAGCAGGTTTTGGTTCCTATTCTTCTGTGCTGTTTTCATAAAGACAGGAGGCTCTTTGATTTTTCTGAAGTGTGGCGGAAATAGCTGGAATTTGAAATTTCCACAGTTATGCAGGCAAAAACTGTCATGTGAGCTCTTAATTATGGTAGGACGAAGCATTACTTCTGCATTTTTTTTTTTAACCTTAATAAAGATAATGGATTTATCTAAAAGGTAGATTTGTATATTATATTAATAGACTTACTTTGTAACTTCGTTAGTAAAACTTCTTCTCTGACTATCTTTTCTTTTTTGGAGCCCTTGTGGTAATGGAGGGTTGTAGCAGAGAAGCAGAACAGTTTTTAATTGGTGACTGCAACCCAGAAAGGTACAAAGTCCATATAGATATTATGGAAGTGTACAACATCGCTGCCCTGAAAGAACAGGAATATTAGTGACGTTAGTACGGTGAAAAAAAATAATGTGAGATGATATTAACAGCTTGCTGTAGTTTGTCCAGGGATTAATTATAAAATTGGATGTTGCAGGAGTTTATTCTTTCTTCTTCAAAGTCTCTTATGCCCTACCTAGTCTGATGTAACACAGCATTTCTCCTGGGGCGTGCTGGGGTATCCCACGTTTAGATTGTGGTGATTCCAAGTAACCGCTCAGGACACTTTGTGAGTCTACGTCAGGATAAAAACTGTGTGCACACAGTCTCCTCTCCCACCGTCTCAGGAAGGAAACCCCAGGTGCATCAAATAGAAAGGGGCAAGGACGGCGGCATTCTTCAGAACGCCCCGATCCTACAGCGTGTCCAGAACCACAGTGAATCCTACACGAGTACAGCTCTATTTATGGGTGCAGACACGCCAGGTGCCAGAGATGTGTGGTATTGGCATGCAGTTCCTTTTACATGTCTTTCAGTGAATCATCTGTTAGCACACTGATGTTCTGGTTCCTTCAAAGTGCAGTTCCTTGCTTCACAGCGACTCTTTAAATACCATTGGGGTGTCCTGTTTGCCTAGTCTCTGATTTTTAGGATAAAAATGTGAAAATTGGTGAGGGTGAAGAAGAGTCTGCTGCAGTATTTTCCGCAGGAGAAAATTCAGTTTGGTCTCGAAGAGTAAAATAGAATTGTGCTGTACTGAGGTATCCTGAGTAACGCAGACATGGAACATCAAACCTTGAGTGATACTTGTGCTTCTTTTTCCTTTAACGGTCAGGCTTCACCGTACCCCATCGGACTTGGTTGTCAGGTATTTTTAGAGTCTCATTTCTGACAAAAAGGCTTTTAAAAATCGCAGTGCAACGAGCAGTTGGGTTACGGATGCCCAGACCGTACTTTAGCAAAGCCAGGTCTGTAATCTTCGTGTTACCACAATTTTAGAGGTGGGGAAGGAGGGCAGGCTTCAATAACTCCAGAAAGGACGTGACTCTGAGTAATTACTGCTGGTATTTTGACTGATAGTGTGGTATTTTAATAATCGACTTGTAGAGAATTATGACCTTTTTTTGAGCATATATTAAAAATTGTAGCAAATCAAAGCCTTTTTAGCACCTTTTCTGTCTGTAGCCTACAAAGAACAACCGGCAAAAGGCTGGTTGAATCTTCTTCTCTTGTATCTCCCATTACTGTCTTGGGTAGCAGGCTGCTGATGTCAGAGAATGCAAAAATATGGCTCCATACCTCACCCACCTCCCAGGAGAAGTAAGATAACACTGCAAACGAGTAAGGAAGTCCTGCCCTTCCTTGTACCTGTGTTTGTGCGGCTGTTCGTTGAACCAAATCATGAATCTCATCTGGGTGAAGCTAACCAATTTGCTCTGGGTTAATTTAACCAAAGTCAACTATCACCCGTATTCATACATGTATTTGGGGCAGCACATGTGAGAGGTCACTGCAGAGGTCAGTGTGGGCCATTAGAAGCTGCAAGACTGGCATCACCTTTTGGAAACGGTCCCTTGTTCTGCAAGCTTGTTACTGAACTACAGCAGGATTACAGAAAGGAAAGAAGACAAGTTTAAGTAATTGGATACTTTTAAGGAATATTTTAATGTTCCCTGTGACCGTACAAAATATTTAAAAACGCATCCTGCACTGGTATATATTCAAATCAGGACAGCTCAGAACCGTATTTGGAACCTCCCATGTCCTGTGTGAGACGTTCTAAGTCTCTTCTTACTTAAATGCCAAAGGTGATGTGTTTGGGCAACGGCTGATGCTATGGCAATGGAGTCTCAACCTTGAAGCTTTCTGATCAAGCTGGTAGCATATAAATTATTATAGGAGGATTTATTCTAGCTTTGTTGACATTTTTTGTTGTGGTTTTGGGCTTTTTTTTTTTTTCAATAGCATTAATAGTTCACTTTTTTTTTTTTTTTTTTTTTCAAGTAGGATGCAGAATTGCATCTGTTATTGAGTCTTTCTTCTTCCTGAAATGGTTTGCTTACAGAAGTTGGTACATGTAAAAATGAAAACAAAAGCCTGTATAAGCAAGCAACAATATCAGTCTAAGGCAGAAGTTATTCTGTTGACTGATTTACTCTAAAACATTAATCAGTTTTATGAGAGACTTCTAGAGAGCATCAAGGGTATTTTTCTTACTTGAATTTTACGGTATAGTTTAAAAACTCTCCAAAATATATGGCACTTCTGTTGGGAATTAGTTCTCTAATGTCAAATTGTAGGAACCCCATTGCTAGTACTTTAGAGCATATCTTTTGTTCTTTGGTCAAGCCTTCTTCCTCAATGCTGACTAGTGTCAGGTGTTTCAGGTGCAAAGGCCAACTAGTGAGTAGATGAAAGATAATGTGCCTTTTCCAAAGATTTTTCATCTTAATCCTCTGCAGACAGATGTTGATGCAAACTATAAACTGTAATATCTGTGTGATAACTGGAAGGTTTTTCTTTTGAGAAGTGTGACTGTTTATCAGCTTCCCCTCTGCTCCTTGTAAAAGCATCTAAATACTTTTATGACTTTTGAATTTTCATATATGTAAGACCCCCCGTTCACTAACCAGGAAACCTTTTGTGTTTGACAATACGTTTTTACTTTTTCCCCGACAGGTTGGACACATAACATGTTTGCTTTTCGGTTTTGAAGAGAGAGGGGGAAACCCATATTTACTGCTTAGAATTCTCCTTAATTAAAAAGTCCAAAATACAATGTATTGTTAAGGAGGGATTACGTTATGAAGAACTGGTCTATGAAAGCAGAAGAGTTGGTACGGTCAGCGTGGCTATGCTAATAAATATATTCATGGAGGCATCAGGATCTCAATTTCCTGACAACAGTGAGTCTATTTCTTTACAATGATAGAAGACACCACATTGCACTGGGATATCCAAGTGGGAGATAATCACATCTGAAAATGCTTGCTGTCTTGTTTTTAATACCTTGAAAGAGTTACTTGGTTTCAGTGACACTAATATTATATTTGCTTCTTTACGTAGAATAGTAAAAGATAAGCATTTTTGGCTTTCTCCCTCTTGATTCCTTTTGCTTTCCTGAAGAACTTTTATAGTTACTATTTAGGTTGTGAGAAATTTTAGATATTTGGAAGTGTGAAAGTTAGGGGCAAAGATTATTCCTCAGCCTCATCCTTTGAAGGCGACCTAAAGATACCAGGACCTTGAAGGTATAGACTGGACATTCAACTGTAAGACTGATAAGAGGGTTTTTTTTCTGTGATGGGCTGAATAGGAGTCTCTTGAATAGCCAGGATAACAGCCACGTGAGAAATGTGTTGACCTAAACCAAAATAAATCTGGTTGGCAAACAGAACCAACACATTCTTTGGAGAACTGGTGTAACGTGCCCAGTGAACGGTATTTCAAGTAAGTGAGTAATCGTGGTTTTAATTTTCTGTTTCTGAATGTTTTTACACTAGATCTATGTTGCAAATAGTATAATATATTTTATACCTGTTATAAATGGACAGTGCGTTAAGGATGTGCAGTTCAGAAAAAAATACTTGTGTCGGATTTACGCAGCGCCTTAGGAAGAGACTCTTGGCTTCCAAGAGCCATCATGATCTCAAAAAAAAAAAAAAAAAAAAAAAAATCTAAACTATTCCTGATACAGTACCTGGCTGACAGTCTAGAAGAGAGGTGATCTCAGGGGATTGTGGGGAAAACACCCACAGGAGATTCTGCGCCTCAATAGCGAATGTATCTGAAGCTCAATGTAACTTACTCCATTACTGTGACGGTGTATACTGTAGCTTGTGTAAAAAAATATTTGTACTATTTTTGGTTCAAATTTAGAACATTTTTGTTCTAAAAAAATTTAAGACCGGTATCCACTTCAGGAACATAATGACAGCCTTCTGCTCCTGGCTGCTTCACTACGTTGTTTTCACCAGGCTTATTTCTAACATTGCAAAACTCAAGATAAAGCCAGCAAGGCTTACTAAATGTGCACAACACACATTCAGCTCGGGATATCTGTAAGTTAAACCGCGTAGGAGGCTAGAAAGTTGTGGGGGTTTTTTTGAGGAATATCATATAGTTTTGCTTTCTTTCCAGATTCTTCACCAGTTTTACACTCAAAATCCAGTTATGGACAAAAAGATAATCAACTTGGACCAAGAATTTATTACTAATTGAAATCTTAAGTCTAATCAAAGAATTCTTAATAGTACAGGTTTAATTTTTACCAGAAGAGAGAGAAAAAGAAAATAAACTATTACAGAACAAGTCTCCATAATAATAATTAAGCAATTAAAATTCTTGCCTGAGTAATTTGTGCCCCCCATTTTGGCAAACGGGCAGGTATAAGCTTTTTTTTGGTGATGCTGAACAGGATTGTGTCAACACATCTGGACTTCTCAGAGCCATGAAAGGAGCTTGGAGACATTTTTATCACAGGAGTATGCAAAATTGTGTGATAGTACTACCTGCTATTTCATAGAGACATTAGTGTTCATGCTGTAAATACCTTGTAGAAGTATATTCTGGCTAGTTATCCTGTTATATGTGAAATAAGTTCTATTCTATAGCAGCTTAGTTTGACCAGTCTATGTATTGGAAGTGATGTGCATACTCGTGGAAGCGTGTTTATCCAACACAGAAACTTAAGAGTTGTTTTTTCCTTCTGTTTTGACTCCCAAAACATTTTTTTCTGTACGTAAAAAAAAATCATACGAGCTTTTAGTGCTTCAAATCTATTTTTCTCATCATAACAAGATATTCATGTTGATTCTTTTCACACAGAGATAGGAAAGTAGCAATGTTTAGAGTTGTCTGTTACATAGAGTCATAGCAGAAATAATATATATTATCACATCGTAATATATTTCATCATAACCTCTTTTTCTGGGATAAGCTTTGGCAGTAAACGAAAAGGTGTTTTCTGTTAAAGGGAAGTATTATTTAGTAATGGATTGAAGTTGGAATGGACATATGCTACATGTTCTGTTGACTCCTCCACCTCGATTTCTGTTGCCCACAGCATTCAAGTAACAGTTAGAATTCCGTTTAACAGCAAGAAAAGTCTGTGAGTTGATACAAAGCAAAACAGTATTATCTCAGCTGTCTGTTCATTATGGGAAATGATAGCATGGTAAGTAAATATTAAATGTAACAAATAGCCATGTCGTCTGATTCGTCAAAGCATACGTTTAATTTGCTTTGCGTATGTTTGAATTTTCCAAGTTCATGGGCTTGGAAAGCACCTCACCATAAACTCTCCAGAAGTTTAATTATCTTATTCTGTTAGGTTAAATTACTAAACAGCTTCTTCAAGGATGCTGTTCTGCGTTTGAATAAATATAAAATGCAAAAATGTGAAAATTGCTCCTAGTATGACACCCAAGTGGGATATGGCGGCTTTGTGGTGTCGTATTTTGAGAAATTATTTAAAGACACACAAAAGGACACTGTCACTCTGTTATTAATGTAAAAAATTGTTGATGCTCTGTGCAGTGTGTTTTTCTAATTAGAGGAAAGCTGTAGAGTACCATTTCCATAATCGACATGGGAACAGAAACTCAGCAAAAATTCATGTATTTGCAGTGAAACTGCTCCTCAGCAACATAAAAATGGCTTTTATAACATAAAGGCTGTAATTAGAATAAGTCAAATCAGTTGGAAACGATTAAAGCCAGAACAGGCTAAGCTGCCTTCTAAATATTTGTCTGGAGATTAGCCCTACTCTTATAGCCCCTGAGAAGCATCTTTGATTTACTTATAATGCTTGACGTGGCAAAGATAATCCTGCAGAAGGCAAATGAACACAAATTTAGATGTGCTGTTAGGCTCTCTTTGTTGATTTGACAGGAGGCTGTGTATTGGAAGTGATGTTGGAGAAATGAGTATAGGGTCACATTAGACAAATTGCTTAACACACCCCCCACACCCCACACCCCCCCCCCATCATCGATTTAAATTCTTTTAAAAACGTACTCGTTCTTTGAAGCTTTTAGGATGCACTTTAGAAGTCCATGTGGAATAATTTTCCACATGTCTGTGCGACAGTTGATGTGAGTCTCATTGTATTTCAAATTATAGTCCTGAGATGGAACTTTCTGCTTGTTGCTTGTCTGACATTAGCTATTAAAATACAAGGAAAACTTGGCAGGTATAAATTTGAAGAAGAAAAGAGATTATGTAAGAAGATCAGAATTGTTAATATTAATCAGCTAGTTGTGGAGGAACGGTGATTTATTCCGTAGAAGAGTTCTGTTGGAAGAACAAACAAACAAACAAATTGGCGATTGGGTAGGCAGGTACTTGGTGACACCCCTTTATTGCACGTTTGATAGCTGGAAAATGAAAGAGATATAGAACTGATGTGGCTGAGGGACTGTAAACGTGGACTGGCCACTGCATTAGCTTGTAGATTTACTGGCATCAGCAGAAAGTAACAATTCTGAAAGCCAGCCTGTATTTTAGGATGATGAACCTCATTGTTATTGTTAACCCTTGACTGCACATGGTGTAATAGCACAGAGCGGTGAAAAACTGTTCACTATGTAAAGCTGGATGATTTGAAATGAGCGGGAAACATTAATCAGCTTCTTGGCCTAGATCAAATTTGTACTTCACGTAGTTTTCCTCTCATTTATAAACTCCACAGCATCCCAAACTTTTTGTTTAGCCGGTAAAAATATAATCAGTCTAATGTATTCTCTTACTGAATTTTAAACAAGACCATTAAAACTCCTTTAACGTGCTAAAGTAAGCTTCAGAGAGGGTTTCCATTTCATCTTTACTGAACTGAGGCTATAGCCCTCTTTCCCTTTGCACCACGGTGAGAGGCTGTCAATAATTCAATAGCCATGGCCTTGATGGGCCAAGGCCTAACTTAGACTTTAAACAGAGCCAAGCAGCTTGTCAAAGTGTGATGTGCTGTCAATGCCTGACTGATCTATACTGCATGAATTCTCCTTCAGCTCTTGATGTATCCCTGGGAATAAAAAGAAAGCAATTTTTAGAAGTAGACCTAGCGTGAAGCACCTGTTTGTTTGGAATTTTTAATAAGGGAAAGTTGTGTTAGTAACGAAGCTCAGTGAAGTCATCGCATTTTTGCTGAGAGGACCCACAGTAAATTATTGTCTAATGGCACTGGTGCATTTCCAGCATCTTCAGGAAAAGATGTCACAATATTTGTAAATATGCTGATGCCTTAGAGCAAGTTCACTTGGAGCAATACTTAATAACTAACGACCAATAACTTCACTTAATCCAAATTACCTACTTGCATCTTTCAGTTTTATGGATATTATACTATTAACAGTATCGCAGTAATGAAACTTTTTCATTGGTGGTTGTTTTCAGTTTTTTCCCCACACAGTAGGTGATGCATCCATATCCTTTCTAAATGCTCAACGTTGAATTTGCTTATATTTTACATTTTACTTGGAAGCTGAAAAATTACTTGTTGTCCTAAGAAAGTAGTTTAGAAACAAGTGAGCTAATGTGGTAACTAGTTGTATTCTACTTCTCTCACACTTTATATGTAAATATAAAAGCAGAGTTATATCTAAGGTGCCTTTTAAAAAGGTATAAGAAAGCTTAAATAAGACTACAGTTTTTGTCTTAACAAGCAACAAGCTAGCATTATTAAATGTTTACTTAGTTCTGTTTTAAAGCATTTGAATTTCAGTCCCTGTGTTGCTAAGCTTCTCTTACGATAAGATTTATTGGGATTTAAAAAAGTAACATTGCTATTCTCATTTTAAATGTATTTGTTTTGTCATTGTTTTCTTCACAAATCCGTGGTTTTGAAGTTTCCCTATCTGCAGAAAGTTTCATGAGACGTGTAGGTTCTCAGTCTTCGGGTAATTTTTTTAACAGAGACACAAGAGACCAATAGAAAAATAAACGAAGCCCTTTTAATGTTTTAGAAATGCTGAAACCTTTTGCTAGTGGATTTGATAAAGTCAGGGGTTTTTTGTTCTGTGTCTTGATTGGAAATAACTTGCTCCCTAAGTTCTAATTTTTCAGAAAACTTGGATTTCAGTATCGGCTCTGCATTGATGATACTGCTTTCACCCTTCACACAGGGAAGCAGAGGAAACATAGTGTAGAACACTCTTGATAATGTTTCTCAACTAAGACTTTATTTTAGTGGTGTGGGTGTCTCATACTCCAAAATGCAAACTAACTGAAGCCCCCACTGTTGAATGGAGAGAGTCAGATTTTCACTAAAAAGAAAGCAATTGGAAAAGGTACTATTCTTTTCCTGTTTGCCGAGTTGCTCCTTAAACTACCCGTTAAACGGTTCCTACTCCATTTTAGTGCAAACTAAGACTGATTTGCTTAACCTACAGCTGAGAATTGTGTATAGGAGTGTCGACCTGTGCTGGAGTTTGTGTTGATGCTAGAGTGAGTAATACTGTAGACTGAGCAATTAGTGATCTTCCAGATAATTAATTCTTCCAGATTGAGTAAGTACTTTTGACTCTCTGTGTGCATATTTGTGCAGAAGAAAGCAAAACAATCGCTTTCTTAATTTTGACTTTAAAAATTGCTGTAGGCCTTGATGCTGTGTTACCCGAGCGGTGGGCTGAAGCCTGTGAATGAGATTGTTACGCACCGCAAGGTGAGCAGAGAATGACTTGACAACAATAGAAATGTATCCTGTATGTAGTGCTGTGGCTAAAGTGCAAGATGAAAACACCTGCTTGAATATTAACACGTTTGCAAAAATATAATCTTGATGACACCTCTCTGAGATCGGAGTGAGATGAGCGACTTCGTCATTCTGACAGTTGTTTACATTCTTGACTTGACTGGGCAAGTAGAATTTGGTTGGTTTTCAACAGATGATCTGTAGAAGGATTAGAGCACACTTCTTGTCCAGCCCGTTCTTTGCTACTCCAAATTCAGTAAGATGCTCCTCAGATGTATCATACATTATCTGGGCATATATCTGTATCTGCATGGTTGTGCCATGCACGTGACCGTAACCTTTGTTAGAATTATGCTCTTCTAAGACCGGTTTTAGCAATTGACTTTTGAGAATGTATCCCCGTGAGGCTTTCCTCCTCCGTTGTGTACAAATTCAGAAACAGATACTGGTGTAGCTTTTGTCATCACAAGTCTAGGGGAGGAAATCCACTCTTTGCAGACCTCTATAATTCGCTTTCTTACGTGACAGAAATAAGGAAGCTTTTGCAGTCACCCCAGGATCACCAACCTTCAGAACTTGTGGATAACCACAATTTTCAAATTCGATTGTCTGAACATTTGAAATTGGGCTACTTATTAATGTGCCTAACTACAGGCATCTAATTTAGAAGGTATTACCAAGGTTTCCCAGCTAGTGCTCATGGCAAAAGGATTGTTTCACTTAGGAATTTAGCAAATGACATAAAATATAAACAGCATACAGCAAAAAAATACTTTATTATTGAATCAATATTTATTATGACATAGACTCTAAAGGGAAAGGAAATCCTTCTCGATTTTTTTCCTTTTTTTTTTTTTTTTTCCCCTTTTTTTATTTATTCCTGGGTATTTTAGGTATCTCAGGTGCTAGAAATACCAAATGAAATACCAAACGCACTCCTACGTGAGTAAATTCTCAGGCATGTGTATCTGCTTGCCTTCATTCTGCACATCACGATTTCTCTTTGGATTTTAGCATGTGTTTGATATGTCGATAGTTGCTATGCATCGATACCTTTTGCTAATCCAATCAGAAGAGAATCCACTAGGTTTTCTGACACTACTTTTCAGCATAGAATTATCTAAGCCTTACAAATGAGCAGAACTGTTAGCTTTGGTGTACAGAAGGGACTGCATTTGTGGAACCCAGGGTGTAGTTTAAGTTTGGAAACAGCCTTGCTTATTGTACACAATCATTAGAAGCTCTGTATCTGGGAAACACAAGAAAGTCGAATGGCTAGGTGAAAGTGAATAAAAATGAGGAGACTCGCAAACTGCTTTTGCTCCAGGGCTGGTTTTAATGAGCTTGTCCCTAATGAGTTGTCCCTGCAACTAGCTTCAGGCCTAAACAGATGAGGCAGGGGTTCTGCTAAATTTTTGATGGGATTTGCACTGGTTTTATGAGAAAGCAAGCAGTAGAGAGTGCAAAAGTTGTGTCATGAATCTTTTACGAGACTGGATTGTTGTCCATCTTGTCAATAAGGATTGTAAGACCCGATTGCTAATAGAAGACATGCCACATGCTTGTTGTACTGACAAACTCCAATAAAAAAGGTGGCATGTGTGTCACGGGAAGATTTGGTTTGTCAGGAGCAGGGACTCGATGACCAATATATTATGCTTTCTAAAAATTATTATCATCAGAAGTTTATCGAATTGATTACTGAATGGTGGCGTTTGCAACCAGGTGTAGTCATTTACAGAAACAGATTGTGTTTGGATACGGGCAGTAATGCTTACCATGGACCGTTTTGTGTTGTTCTGATGCAAAGATGGATTAAAAAATTCATTCAGCATTTGATGCTTTTATGGTCTAAGGCTTGTATCGGTAGTTTAATTTTATTTTTAATTCTGTGGATTTCTATTTGTGCTTTATTAGCAGTTTGTTGGCTCCGGGAGTAAAGTAGAATTTTTATTGAGATTCTCTCAATTTGAGAGATTATTTTTGATGTTTCCGATACATGTATTGATAATATGAAGAAGTATCAACGAAAGTATTTCTTGGGTTTTACTGATCCAACAAGATTTTCCTAGGTGCTTAGGTGGTTACAAAAATGCATGTTGGCGGCCTTTAGTGCATATAGAAGAGCGTTCTTTTCCTCTTCCATACTTACAGACGCACGACAGCCACGCCGATCCTGTACCAGATGTAAATAGGCCTTGCTTTTCTGAGCTGCTTCTATAGAATTTCACAATCAGCTTGTGACAGCAAGGCTGTAGTGTGAAAATTTGTCTTAGAGTAAAATCGAGTAGGTGGCGAGTTTTGTTTCCGTTGTATGAGCGTTATTTGGAAAGTGTAGGAAAAACAGCTTCTTTGAAAATTGGGGGTTTTTTAGATTAGTTAACTTCTTAAGTTGTTCCTTAGGTGTGGTTTGAATCTTTGTTGTATGCTTATGTATCATTTTCTTTAAAATACAAGTACAGATCATAGTGGAGGGAAGATAAATACATAAGCTTGGCTTTACAAAGTTAAATTAGAAAGATACTTCTGGGGAATAAAAATTAAAATAATTAAGATATTCTTTTAAAATTTTGTTAAAGTTACTAAAGTTTAGCAACTGATTAACAGTTGCATTACAGAATTATCTTTTTTTTTTTTTTAAATAAATATAAAGTGCAGAAACACCTTCATCAATTAAATCAAAGATTTCCATGTTCACATATATTAATTTGCCTCCATGGTATTTAATTAATTGAAATGCAGTTACGATAAGTGAGACCAGGACTTAGTATGTCATGTTTCTGTTCTCTCAGGTCTTTATTTCTTAAAACATTTTTCCTATGCTGAGTTTTACTTTTGTCCTTTCAATTTTTCCTTATGCTACTTCTTATTTCTCCTATGGGTACAGTATTTTTGCTGTTTCTCTCTCCTAATCTAATTCTCACCTCTTTTTCTAATACTAGATCTTTTTAAGGTAAATAGAATGAGGAAAAAGTATGTTCATGTGAGCAAAAGCTGTACAGAGAATGGCTAAAATGGCTTGTCAGAAGTAGTGGGGAGGACAAGCAGAATGTGATAAAATAAAACTGTGTAGTATTACAAGCAAGAAAATGAGTCAAAATACTTGTAAAGACTATATATAGCTAAAGCTAATAAATGAAAAGATTCATAAAATGAACTCATGAAATGGCATCAAACAGAAATGACGAGTCCATTAATAAAATGATGAGCATCCAGATCAAAATTTCAAGTTATTTCTGTCCAGTGTTAGCAACATATTGTGGTTTTTTTGTGGAAAATGAGAGTACTCCACCAACAATTTTTCTCATCGAGATTCCAGCGAACATCGTTTCATAAAATATATTTGAAGAGTAGCAGTATTTCATTTTGTCCTGCTCTCTAGGTTTTTAAGGAATGATGTATACCTTCTGCTATCACCATTGAATTTTAGAGCCTAAGTCAAGCAGCAGACTTCCAAAAACATTATTTCCAGGTATTATAACGGATCACATCATATTTCTTCCTCAGATATCCTGAATACTTTGCAAGTCTTTAACCTGTTTTATCAGAGCTCTTTCCTCCTTGCCTCCTGCTGCATCTGCATTTGGTTTTTTTACAGCTAGAAATTAAACCAAACAATTTCTGTTGTATTTGCCACATATACGTGGTATTATAAACACGAACTGAATTTAGGAGATTTGGGGAAAACACTGGTTTATTCATTCAGCTAGATAATAGAACTCCTTTGACTGAAGGGAGAGTCTGCCTCTCATTTTAAAACTTAGATTTTTCAGCTCTGTCTCCAAATTAATGTTTGAAGAGCCTTGTGGGGATAAAGTTTTTTAAAATTTTCTCTGGTTCAAAAGTAAAACATCAGGGAGAGGTAGGTGTCTTCACAAATGTATTTAACAGTCTCTTCAGAGACAGAAGTAAATTATTTTAGACTTTAAAAAAAAAAAAAAAAAAAGTCCAAAGTTAGGTTTTCTGCTGGTCAGGTCATTTTTGAAAACGACTGAAATAATAAGCTTTTATTGCTAATTTTGATTAATGTCATTTTCTCCATGTTTTCAAGTACTGTCATTAGTCAGTCCAAACAGTGAAGATCATAAGCACAGGGGGAAGCGTTCAGCACGTTCTCTAGGGGAGCACAATGTCAGCTGCTCTGAAGGACATAGATTGTAACCACACTTCAAGGGAAAAAACTTCTTAAATCACATTAGACCTACTTCTGGAGGAATTGATTAAAGAAGGGAAGCAACTTCGATTGTCTGTTCGTTCTCGTTGCATTTTTTCTTCATTTCATACACGTAGTTTCGTATTCAGAATGTGATAGGTTCCCGTTGCTCTCAGCGGTGGCTGCATTTGCGTGTTTGACAGACAAGTTTCTATTCCCTTACTGGGGTAGGTGGTTCCCAAGTATTGATGTTTTTCCTGAGAGATCCGTGGGCTTCACTTTCGGGCAGATGTGTATCAGTTTTTCATTCCAGAATCTGCGGTTTCATCAGGAAGAACAGGTGTGAAGCTTTTGTTGAAGCTTTTGTCACTGGTGAGATGGGGTGTACCCTGTTATTTTCATTATCCAGAAGAAATCCTCTTATCTCCCTTAACAGCTTTTCATAAAGCCAAATTTCGATAGTAAAATAAATAGTCAAATTTTCAGAAGAGTTGATGATTGTCAAGGCTTCTAGGCCTTTTATAAGAAGTTAATTTTTCCAGGGCCTAAACAGAAACTAGAAACTAAACTGGGTTTGGACACATGGCCTTTATTTTGAGACTGAGTGCATGAGGATGGGTTTGCTCGTTCCCAGCCAAGATAGAAACAAGGTTTAAAAACTGAAAATAGTTTTCTCCAATTGCTTGAGCTTTCTATTTGTGCTGTGTGAGAAATGAGTAGTCTATGCCTTTTCCCATTCTGTCCTGAGATGTGGTTGTCATCGAGACAGCAGGAGAAATTAGTGCTTTGCATGCAGTCCTAGTCGTTCCAGTACGCTGTTAAATTAATTTTAACAATAAAAAATGTGGGTTCCTGTAAGTTACCGTATTGTATTTGATTTAGAGGTGCAATATGAGGCAATGATTTTGGACTCTAAACACTAAATAGATTTAATTTTGGCCTTTTGATTAACTTTCTTTTCAATCAGTGGGAAAAACGAATCATTGTCATGTTAAGTTGGGGACTGGCAAAATGACAGTAAATTCCTTCCTTTTCTCCCTTGCTACAGTGAGTCTGTAACTGTTGGCCTTTCAGGTACACAACAAGACTTGGTCTGTTCTCCTGATCAGGATGAAGTTGAGGGAGAAGGTAGAGCAGGTGCTTTCTTAGAAACATGTGAAATTATTTTGTATGACCCATATGAATGCCGAACGTACGTAGTTTTACAGTAATTTTTAACATCTTTTACCACCCTTCTTTCATATACTGTGTCCTTCAATTTTAGTATCTTTTAAATACTGAACACCTAGAGGATTCCTAAAAAATAATTAATTATTTAAAGCTATACCTGCACACACACATATGTGTGTGCCGGGTTTTAAAGCACTATCACTTTGGTGAAGTCGTAAAAGATTTATTTCACATGTAAAGATTTTTCACGCTGTAGTTTTCCTTTTGTACATTTATAGTGGCTCATGACAAACTCTTGGACTGACAACATAGAAACATTGTTTGTCTATGAAGTAGGTTTGCCCAGAGTGAATTTTTCTCCTTCTCCAAACCGTCTTAGTTCGGTGTTCTCACAGGACCTCTTCAGTTAATCCCATTACGTTACGCTCACTTGCTAGTGTTTCTACTCAGAGAGATGCACAGAGGAACTGGAAGTTTATATGTATTTTTAAAGGTCTGAGGATAGTGGTCATCAGCTTTCTTCAGAAATATCAAAGAGCAGGTTGATTCGCTTTGATAGTCTGAGTGAAGCCAGAACATATGTAAATTTGCGTGAGGGATCCAAGTGTCTCTTGGTGACTGCTGTTTCCAACGTTATTCCTTGGAAACTGTTTTATGAGACAGCACGAGGTATTCAAATAACCCAGTCATTCAGGTAATAGTAAAACTGGGTGTTGTGATGCTGATTATGAAATTAGTTTTATTAACTTTATTAGCTAATTTTCCTTTCTTCCTTAGAACGGGCTCACTGAACAGAACACTGTAAGCGTGCTATATACTTCGTGACAGCCACACGCAGCCTGTACCAAATACTTATCTGTTTCAGCTGAGACCACTGGCCAGACCTCCTCCTCACCTCCCAATTCCCTAATCTAATCTAACTCTGTGGGGTTTATGGGGGTTCATTTAAGCAGCAGAAGCTGTGCTATAATTGTTACATGTGCCAGCAGCGATTTGTACCATCTGGGTATGAAAAAAAGAGGCTAGTACTACCACAGAGAAAGATCTTTATTCTATTACTAAGCCAATATAATTCAAGAGCGGCTGCAGAGCAATTGGAAACTGAGAAATGGGCAGCTATGTAGTTATAGTGAAATGTCAAAGTATAATGAAACAAGGGAAATGTACTGCTTCATGATATGAGCCAAGTTACAAGCAGGTGGCAGCAGTAAATATGTATATAAATAACAATATGGATGAAATGTCAAGGTTTCCAGCTGGCTTTGTAAAGGCATTTCAGGAATATTATACTTAGAGTAACAATGTAGTTTGACAATTTAATACAAATGCGGATCACTTCAAAATGCATATATTTACATTAAGGACTTAGGTATCCTCAGGTTTTATCACACTAAAAAATTAGTTTCTGGCCCTACCTTTAGTTAAACCAGCCTGTTAGTTTGTGAAACCTCAGACCATGCTGTATGTGTTTTACAGGAGACTTGCTTTCATCTGACATCTTGTTATTCCACGTAATGAATCCTGCAGTGTTCCTACCTCTGCAGTTTTGAGAATTAATATAGACTAAAACAACTTGTGTATGACGTTACAGAACTATAGCATAGAATCACAGACTGGTTTAGGTTGGAAGAGAC
Source organism: Athene noctua (assembly GCF_965140245.1). Taxonomy (NCBI): domain Eukaryota; kingdom Metazoa; phylum Chordata; class Aves; order Strigiformes; family Strigidae; genus Athene; species Athene noctua. The sequence continues at coordinate 17,459,384 of NC_134051.1, read as the reverse complement.
CTTAAAGATGATCCAGTTCCAGCCCCCTGCCATGGGCAGGGTCACCTTCCACCAGCCCAGGTTGCCCAAAGCCCCGTCCAACCTGGCCTGGAACCCTTCCAGGGAGGGGGCAGCCACAGCTTCTCCAGGCAATATGTGAAGACCCGTTTCCATGCCAAGCCCCTAAAGTTACATGTGATAAAAAATGCAGTCAGGGTCTTTGCTAGCTATGACAGACCTTTCAAAGATCATACAGACTTTTCAAAGTGGAGAGCAAAAAATTTTCAGTAGACTCTTTAGGACACTTCAGTCTCAAGTCTGAAGTTCTAGCTTCCACTATCAATTCAATGATATTATTAGCTTTTCTCTTCAAAGTTCTCTATGAACATTATAAAAGTTTCACAATAGGGAGCATCAAAGAAAAAGAAGAAAAAGCATTTTAAAATAGATTTTTTTGTATTTAACATGGCAGCTCCTACCACCTTCTCTGAAAGAGTTCTGACAGTCAAATACAGGCGGAAAAAGAACTCTGACACGTGTGTCAAAAACTTTCAACTCAAGTATTCATAGTTAAGTTGCAAGCAGCCAGAAAGCCACAAATTGATTAGAAAAGTAGATAATAATGAAAATGACCTCTTAACAAAGCCTCTAAATCCAAAGGCATTAACAGTTGTTAAACAAAGCTTGCATTTTATTTGCCGAGTAGATCCTTTAGAGAGCGGCACTGGCATTGCCTTGGGCTCCGTTGTGTGTCCTGAAGATAAAGAAACTTCTGATGTTTACATTCCAGCATTGTGTAAGCATGAGCTGAAGGTAAGGTCAACTGTTTTCAACACAGTGATATTCTAGGGAAAAACATGCTAATAACTAGGACGCTGTGATCCAACTCGTAATACTTACATCAGTCTAGGATGCTTTTGAGAGCCAAATAGTGACATTTTGAAGTCCTTAGAACTAGGGATTACCAGTCTGCTAACAGTAATTGATACAGTAGGCGCTGATGGGTTACAGACTGTGATTGTTTAAATCAACTTAAAACTGGTTACCGAGTCTTTATAACTAAAGCAAATCGCCTTATAACGCATCGTCACTTAAGCACATCTGTTACGTTGATGTATCACTAGTTTTATGGACCTGGATTAATTCCAGAGTAAACAGTGAGCACTCTGCTGAAAGGCTGTAAACATAGATACAAGTCATTCATCTAGAAATCCCCAAGCATAATTTGCCAATGGGCTAAGTGCCTCAAGTATTTTATCCTTTTTGATGTAGCAAGATGCTAATATTCTTCATGTTGTAATGAGGATGATTGGGGGAGCAGTAGTAAGGGTTTTCCTTTCATTACCTGTGGTTAAATCTGCTTCCCTCTAATATTGAAGAAATACCAATCCTGAAGTTGTGCTCCAGATTTATGAGGCGTTATGACTTTGCCAATAGTGAAATCGACAGTTTTCCAAAATGAAAATCATCCAGTGTACAGGTACTCAAAAAGTTGTCTATATATCTTCTAAAATTAACTACGATACTTATAGCTGCTTTTCAAAATCAGATGTGAGTCCATAAATTAGAAGGCTTGCAGGTCTAAAGCCATTAATAGTATTCAAAATGTATTTATCTGATCTTAGAGTCTTTCTAAGCACCTCAAGATCTTAGAACAGTTTGTTTCTGAATTGAACCTTTCATCTTTGTTTCGTCCTATGGCCTTTGCTTTGACACTGACGAATGACCAGGATTGTGAAGATTTTACATATTGCTTTCAGTTAGCAATACCTTGCTCTTTTGGTCGCTGTGTTGTTAAGGCAATTAAGAGATTAAATTTTTGTTTGGAAATTCATGCACTGGGAACAGGTTCAAAACTGCAAAATTAAATTCTGGGGGTTTGGGTCATTTAATGCATGCTAATACTGAAAATATGTCCCGAGATGTGTAAATAGCGACATCTTAATGCTATCAACTATTAAACTGTGGTAGGTAAGCCCTTTTGTTTTGCTTTTTTTTTTTTTTTTTTTTTTTTTTTAATGTTCAGAGAGTTCAGAAAACATTGCTGGGGTTTGAACTCTTTTAGTCCAAACAAGAGCAATTTCATTTGTCACTGGTACCTCTCAAATATAAGAGCAGGGAAGTTTTCCGTCTTTTCTTTATTCAGGCCCCAAAATGATAGCAAAGAACAGCTTGTGCAGTAAATTATTTCAGCAGGTCAGTGCTACTACATGGAGAGTGTAACTAACATTATGGAAAATAGTTTTATACTGTCTGATACTGAAGATGCATAAAAAAATCTTGTCTAGAAATGTTAGAATGTCAGATATAAGAGATGAAGCAACAGGCAATTACTACTGTGAACAAAAGACAAATTCAGGTGAATTTATCGAGGAACTTATTTCAGCAGCCCTGATAAAAATTTGAAAGACTAACCTTTTACATATTGAAATAAATCCCAGGATCATCATAGAAAGTGTAAAGATGGCCAAGTGGGGAAGAGAATAATTCTTACTACGTCAGATGCCTTTTGTAGAACTAGAGTGAGGAAGAACTTGGAAATTAATATGCAACAATTCCAAGATTTCATTTCCAGATGGCAACCTTAAGGTGAAAAGGTGTTGGTATAGGAGAAAGCTAGCTCCAGTTCTTTGAGTGTCACATGGCAATTATTTTCTTGGGTAAATGCAGACTAAAAATTGTTGAGTTCAGCCTAGCAAAGATCAGGAGTAAGTAATGCAGGTTTAACTGTAATGGCATTTTCATCTGTTGTTAAAATAATCAGGATAAATTTGTTGTGCATCTTCCCATCACTTCTTAACTTGTATCTAACCTCTAGATCTAAATGTAACAGTACTGGATTTCCGTGCCAAGAAGACGACATCAGTTTGGGTGTTTTAGGCTAGGGAGGGATACAGACTATAACCTTGCACCCAAGCCATGGAAAAATTCAGAAATCTTTTCAATTTAGAGTCCAAATTTGAGACTGAGAATTATTCTACCTAATATTAATAATATTAAGAATAATATTTGGTAGAATAATTCTCAAGAATCTAAACACAGTGAATTTTAGGAAAACGTGAATCTTTATCTTGCGTCCAGATGGCTGTTACGTTATTTGTAGTAGCCATGAAATATTAAAGGTCATGAAGTATTAAAGGAATTTTGATTTTTAAGAATGAATTTATTTTTTTAGGATTAGGTGACTTTGATATCAGCAATCATTATTTTTGATCTTGTCCGGAAGGATGTTTTCTTTCTTGCACTCAGAGGAGGAAGAGTTAATCTATCTTTTCTGGAATTTTATCCCAGGTCCGCAAAACCTAGAATTATTCTCAACTGGGAATTAATTGAATTGCAATAAATAGGCAGATTTTAGTCCAGTTCTTAATGAACATATATTAATCACTTGGGTCTTTCATTATTTTCTATAACCTGCAAAAGATGTGTCGTAGATGATTCTCATACAATCTCTGCTTTTGGGTACTCAGATTAAGCTTTGTGGGCTTCTGTCTATCATTTACGTGGGTAGTACTGGGAGAAATGCCGAAATGACGATTGGGCACTTTTGCTTTGGCAGATATGATATTTAGGGTCTAAATAATAGATAAATAGTGTGGTTATATTTAGCTGATATATACAGTACTTGCAACTTAATACTGCAAATTTTGTAGTACATTAGAACCTACTTCTGACATCTTTCAAAGTTACCGACTGAATAAAGCTGTTAATATAAAATAGCTGGAGCGGAGATTTGTGAGTGTCATGAATTTTTATCTGTTTATGTGATATTTTTATAACTAAGTATTAAATAAGACTCTTGGAATTCGGTTTAAATGAGTGCAACGTACAGATCAAAAGAGAAAATACTCTCCTTAAAGGACAGGTCATTGCTTTTTCCTGGGAAGTGATCAAAGCTTGCTTCATTGAAACAGTGGTTAAACACTGCTGCAGCATGCCGATGCTTAAGTTTCTTTTTTTTTTAATGTCATTTTGCTGTACCCCCTACAAGGACAGTGAAGGTAGACAGCTGAAGGACCTCCTAGAATAAAGGACAGCATGTGTGGCAGAATTCCCCATGAGCTTCCATCACGTTTGGTTTAAACATTTCATATTCATATTGAGTCTCTTTTATGCTGGTTTTATGCTGATTATACCTAGAGGCCATTAAATGTTATCAGATACTTTATATTTGCAATTTTGAAGGCAATGCATGGTATGAAATTCTTTTAAAGGTGTATGTTTGACACGGAGCACGAACAGATTAAAGTGAATGTACTTTCGTAAACTCGTAGAGGTTGAGGGCGTCTTTTTTGGCTCTTTTAACTCTGAGCTGCTGGATATACCTGGCTCTGAGGTAGGGAAGATGAGGTAGATTTTTAAATATCCATTCATGTGACTTTTGCTGATTTGAATTATAAAACCACAAAAGTTCGTACAGATGATCGTGTTTGTTCGGACGGTGCAAAATAGGATTTTAAGGAGTATGATTGCAGAAGGCTTGGAGATGTACATCTGATGTTCTATTTTAGTGTATAATTAAGTTGACATACTGGACATACGAAGTTAAACTAGAAAGGAGTACTGAACAGTCTGATGTGAATTAACCGGTGGATATGTTGCCAAGCTTTCACTGGAGAAAGATCTTAACCTGTTCATGTGTAAGTTAAAATTTCTTCTGTGGAGAGAGAACACAGTGTGCCTGATATGTGAAAACAGAAAGAAAAATTGAAAGCACTTCAAAAGCTGTAATCTTGACAACGCACGTGACAGAGATGTAGGTAACCGATACAATCTCTGTTTCTTCAAGGAGAAGAGACGGGGATGTTCTCTAGGTGGTGGATCAGTGACAGAAAGACTCCGAAAATTCTGGAGTCCCTCACTTATTCCATGCCTGTATGACCAAAACCAGTCGTTCTTTAAAGCAAAGGAGAGAAAAGGATATGCAAATAGTCAAATAATGGATTGTTTTTAGGTGGTTCTCCGTCAGGAACATAAAAATGGACAGAAGGTTATTCCTGTTATGTGGGTAGCATACACCATCAGAGCGAGTGATGGTTTGGATGAGAATTCCTAGTGCACTAACAAATCCTGTTTAGGATTTCAGATCTGCTAAAGCAAATCCTAAGGAAATAAAAACCTTGGGAAGCTGAAAATGCTATTCCGCAAGTTCACCTGTTTTAAAATATTTTTAATAACTTTTGAAATCCTTTTCTTTAATATCGAGAATAGTGAGGGGATTGAACTTTCTGAAGTGCAAATGTTACTTCTGTGGTGTGATCAAATGTCCGGACCAAGAGGGAATTTCAGTTGACGTCTGTAAACGAGTATTGCTGGATCCTGCTCTCGTGTGTGCCCCGGAAGAGCTGCGTGGCCTTGGACAAATGGAGAAACTTCTCCAAGCTTCATTTCCCCATCTTTGAAATGGGTATAATCGTAATTTATTTTTTAAAAAATAAGGATGCTCAGCAGAATTAGTAGTACATACTCAAGGTCTGAGTGATCAGCTCTGGCAACCTGTGTAGAGATAATTTAAGGCATTTCTGCTGCTGACTTTGTGCCCTGCCTCTCTGCCAAAAATTACTGCCTCCCTCTATGAAAGGTCAGGGAATGGGCAGTATACACACTCTTTAACGGTGTGGTTTATACCCTTGGAGTATTCATTTAAGCTGCCATCATTTTCACTTTGGTTGAGCAGTGGGCTCACCACCTATTTTTCCAAATGTGCTTTGGAAGTAGTTACTCTTCAGGCAGCGGAGGGGGTCAGGGTGCTGGGGGCAGCAGGCTCGTAAATCACACTGGCACAAAACCCGAGAGTACAGGGCAGTGCTGTGTGCTGCAGGAAGGCAAAGGCACGCAAACAGCTCTCGCAGAAGTTCCATCACTGTGATAGCGGGCTGCTAAACGCGTTGATAATTCCAGGTCTAGTGGAAGTTGAGTAAAAAGGGGAGTTATTTCTGGTTTGCAGTAAAATGGTGTAAAAGTAGCGCACTTCAGTTGTCATCAAAGAGGTTTTTCTCGTGCTCTTCCTATAAAAGATGACATGATGGGCAGTCAGCAACCAGGAAAAAGAAACATGTAAAGCAGAAATCTGCGGAGTGGGAATCTGAAACAGAAATGCTGCACTTGCCGCCTTCTTATAAATGAGCTCTTCTTGAAAACTTCGGCAGACAACTGTAGGGACAAAAAGACATCTTCTATATTACTACAGCCAGCAGGAAGCGCTTTAAATCATGGATATTTATTTCAATAAAATACTGAAGTAGTGACAGAACAATGTTCTTTTGTAAAATTAGCAATATATAGGGCCTTTGGTGCAGGTATTTGCATTAGCGGTACATTCAGAATATGTGGGTCCCTGGCGGTGTGCGATGGCAGCGTGATCTAACAGGAAAGCAGGTTCACTTTTCACTGTTACCTGCAGGTTTTGAAGTTGTGGGGAAGGGAAGGATTTTAAGCTTTCGAAAGTGAGTGCTCAGAATTCTGAGTTTTCCTATATTCAAAGTTTAAAATGCCAAGTGGTATAACTATTTGAAATATAAGGCAGACATCATTAAGCAAGATTTTGGAAGTAATGGGTTTTTTACTTAGTCTTGCGAGTATTCTACTGCTCTGTTTGTGCCCTTGTATGCCAACTAGATTTGCAGGAATTGAACACACGAAGAATTCTTTCCATTTAACTTAAAAAGTCTCTTAACAAGCACGAAAATGCCATAGCGCTGTTACCCCCTACAGACCTGAGCTTCGCATGATAGATTCTATTGGACTGTTTCATTTGTTCACAATCTTTCATTTTTCCTGCTTGTTGTATTCCCACCATTCCTTTACATTCAAGGATCATTAAGTTCAGACACGTTCTTAACTTGATGTCTTCCCTAGGTGTAAGAGTTTACAGTTCTCACCGGTGTAGTACTTCACATTGCCTGTAAAGGTAGACAGATAACATTGTGTCACACCAGTTTGGGGTTTTTTGAGTTTGTCTTTGGAAGTGAAGTATTCAGGAACTTAATTCTAATTTTTTAAGTAAATTCTAGGCTGTTAAGTCTGAAGCGCTTCATACAATTGAAAGCTTCAGTTCTTGGGCCCTTTATTTTTAACCTCCATTTCCTTCTATTTTCTTCACAAAGTCCCTTCCCAAAGGTATCTCGGAGCACTTCCCAATAAATATTTCTTTCTTTGGTGGCTGCTGCATATCCAAGTCACCAACTTTTATATTCAGTTGAAGTCTCAAGCTCCACCCTTAAATCGAATACGACCGTTCTCAAATAGGCCTTTCAGGGAGCAGAAATGCCAAGCAAGTTGAACAGTTCGCTGATGGAGATACATCCCTCCCTCTGTATGAATGGTGGGAATTGTCCATTTCAGTTAGTTTTTCAACCTGATTTTGGAGACTAACAGCAGCTGCTAACGTCAGTGTTGATTTTCTGGTATGAAAGACTATACCATCTCCTGAACAAAACCAGATTCAGATGATTCAGTAATTTCACCGTACCGTGTTTCAGCAGTAATGTGAGTTGCATTCAGACCAGTGGCCGTGGTATATTGCTCTTCTGTTTGATTTAACCACCGCTTCTTGCAGTGACTTAATAGTAAAACATATGTTTTATTTATGACCTCATTTATGAGAATGCTACCCTTTGTAAAATTTGGCAATATTTGCAAAGAAAAACTTCACACGCTACTTTTTCTACCATGTTGTATATAGCTCTTCTCTTTGCAACACCAGGTTTCTTTTTGTTTTACTTTTTCCAAGCAGACCTAGTTTAGTCTCAGCATCATAAATACAGCACAAAACTGTGTTGAAGTGGAAAGAAGGTAACAAGCTGTGTCTGAAAGCTCCAGGATTAAGCACATCCAGCAAAAATGCTTGACAGATCCTTTGAACATACTGTTGAACAATAAAAAGAATGAAAATATCCCATCTTCTGTACTCTGCTTTTTACTGTCATAGGTACATGAAAGAGTACACATTTTGCAAATGAATTGAAATAAGTTCCTATGTGACCTACCTTAATTCTAAGCCAAGCTTGAAACGTATTTTGATTAAAAAGGTTGACAGTGTGCCAGAAGACTTGCTTGCAAGTCTTCTAAAAAGGAGATAATTATTTTTTGTTTTCCCATGCATTTATAGAAACGTTAAATGTCATCATCTGTATCAATTTACAATCACTGTGGCCTCTATTAGTCTCTTGTAGACGTTTACATTGTATTTTAATCCAGAAAGGGAACTAATTTTTAACTACTACATTTTGACTTACATTGTGCCGATATCCTACAGGATCTTTCTGGAGAAATCATGCTTGTAGATGTAACAGCGTGAATTCTGAATATATTAGTGCCCATAGTCTCTTTGAGAACAGTGGTTTAACCAGTCAGCAGTCTATAAGCCAAGCCATTGCCCGTTCCTTCTCAGTAACACAGCTCAGTCAGCTGAGAGGAAGCATCTTTCCTTGTTGAGCCTGGAAATGGTGTTAGTGGGATGTCGTCCCTGCTGACGTGTTTGCTGTTGTTTTACTTCTAATCTCTGTAGGTTTACAGATTTCTAGAAGATCCCCGTGGCAGCAAATATTCCTGCAGTACTGATTTGTACCGTAAGGGTGATGTGTTCTTCAGAAATTACGCTTTCCCTTCACTACGCTTTCTCATCACATTCTCATTCCAAGTGAATGCCACAACAGCTAATGGCACTTCAGAGGAAGAAGCAGTATTTTAGAAAAGAGCTACTTATTATTGCAGGGTTTGTACTTGCAAGATAGCCCTAGACTGACTGTTTCACTGCTGTCACTGTCATGATTCAGATTTTTACTCTTATTTCCATGCTGCATGGATTCTCCAGGCTGAGAATCTCCAATAAACTATGTAGATACAGAGTTTATAGTTGCTGAAGTGAAAAATTAAAGGGAAAGGGAAACATGAAGGCTGCAGAGAAGGAATAAAGGTAAAAATTAAGCTAGAATGGAATCATTATGTTAGACTAGTGGCTTTACAGTTTATTTAAAACTTTTTTTTTTTTAATTTAATAGAAGTCATAGTTTATTGTCATCACTCTTCAGTTACTTAGATCTGCATACGAGTGCATCGATTTTTGCTCAGTAATCAAATGTGTAAAAGAGAAGAATTATTCTTTTTTTTGGCTTGTGAATAAAGATGTTCCTACGACTAGCAATAAAATGTTTAATGACAGACTAAAAATACAGTTCAAGACAGTGATCGTGTCCTATTGAAAAGTCAAGCACTTTATAATTTTATTTATTTAATATCGAGTTTGAGAACGACGCATTACTGAAGAATATCTTGAGAACCCAAAATCAAATTTATTAAAATTGGATACGCATGACAAGAAGTCCAGACGTGCTTACCTATTATAGATGGATAATGTGAAGCGTGGAGACAGTAAGGAATTACACCACGATTATGGTAGAACAGGAATAAGGGTGAAGGTCCCAGCATTTTCTAAAAAGAAAAGTTCTGATTTAGTATTTATGAATGAAGAGTGTCGTCAAACTCTTGATTGTGAATGGTGGTTCTGTGTGCCCGCTGCAACTACTTGAATTTCAGTTGTATTTCACAGCAGTTGAACAAAGAGATATATTCAATGAATTGAACAAGGACACGTTTGATCAGTGGATCGTGTATGATACAGCTGTAGAAAAATTGTTCTGTTTAATCCATATCTGGTTTAATACTCCTTTTGCTTTCATGCCTGGTCACGGGTTTTTGACATGTTTCATAAAACTTGTCATTAAATGATCATGGCAGATTCTATAACATCTTCTCATGGGGTTTTTTTGTTTTTACCCCTATACTTTGTCATGGGAGAAAGAACTTCTAGACAAAAGAATTTCTATTTGGGCCTCATTACTTACAAGCTATTAAAGTTAGGAAGAGATATTGCCAGTGCTCCTAGAAGTTTCTGTAGGATACTTCGAAGTGCGAGCTAAGAGCATAAGAAGTATTATTTTTTCAAAACCCACTTTTTTAAAGCTGTTGCTTGTAACTAGCCAAAAGTTTACCCTTTTGTAGTGCTTTTATTACCAGTGTGTGTCATTCTCTATGAATGTTTTTTTTTTTTAAAAAAAAGTAAAATTTGTCAAAACTATATTTTAGGTTTTAAAAATAAGTTACAATCTGAAGATGGTTTTTCACATGAATGGGTGAAAAATATTTTAGAATGTATTTAAAATTATTTAAAGGTTATTACTGGAAACAAATTGTCTATTACAATAAATGTTACGATCTCAAGATATCTGCATGAAGGTTGTTATAAATCTTTTTTTCCTGATGTCTGAACTAGACACATGTAATTTACAGTGAGAGTGCATCTTTCTGAAAAAGGTAACTTTGGCCCGAGAGATACCATAAGTCTAAACAGGAAATTACTTCATTGAAAAAAAAGGATTTTTAAACATCATATTTTGGGCACGGTAAATATTTAGGTCTTAGGCTTTATTTAAGCTGGTGTAATGCCACTTTTTGTACTGTAAAGGACAAACTAGGAGCACTTGCAGATGTTTCTTAGATCTAAGTTTAAACTAAGCTCTCCACATTATGATGATGGAGCAGTGGTGGATCTCAAAACCAAAGACCGAGCAACGAGTATTTCTTATAGGCAGTTTGACCTCCCCGGTGGCTTTATCAGTCAGGGTTTTCTCGCCTGGAAAGGCTGACCTCTTCCTCGCAGGTGGAAAATTTCAGTGGAACACAGATGTGACCGTACCACAGCCTCCTTTCGTGGAACTGGAACTAGCGATCCAGTGCTGCTTTGAATAAACCGATGTCCTGCTGCGTGCTATTTATAATTTGTTTGGGCATGAACTTAACAAATATTTTCCATGATCTAATAATAGCTATTACTGATAGCTTAAATGATTTTAGCTGTTGAATCTGTTTACTATTAGGCGATGGTGTACTATTAGTGTTGACTTACTGTAGGAATTCCACAACCTTAAAATCTGCATGGTGGCTATATTTCTCAATCAAGATAAAGTGATTTTGCTGGGGAAAACCTGCTAAAATACATAGAAAAATAGATGAAAATAAGAAATATTTGAAATGAAAGGCTAGTAGTATAGAAACATTTTTCTAAAAAAGAATTAGTAAGTAAATATAGATATCTTTTTAATTATGATTTGCTGATGAGGTTCCCAGAAGCCTTTCCTACCCTGATGACACAGGTCATTATAGCTTTCTCTGCTTACTTGATATAGAGAGATAACTTGAATTCCCTGGATAAATCTGTAGGTGTCACTTAAAGTATTCAAAGAAATAGTCTTTCCAGTGCAAGATGTAATTTCTAAAGAGTATTTATCAGGACATTCCTAAAAGAAGTGGTTTAAACTGGAAATAATTCTGGAAAATAGCAGTGCAATGCAAGTTCATCTCGTTGGGCCACGAGGTAAAATTTGGCTTGTTGCCTGAAAATAGGGGAACACTGAAAAATGAGCTGTTTTACTCATTCTTCCCCCACTCCTGCCCAGTATGGTCCACTGGTGTGGTGTCAGCAAGCTGTGTCGCCTTTCATAATTGCATAGTCTTTTCCTCTCCGGATGGTCATGTGGCAAGCACTGTAAGTGTTTATCTAGAAAAACGGCATTAAAAAAATGGCATTATGTCCTTTCTTTTTTTTTTTTTTTTTTTTTTTGTTTGCCCATTTTCAGCTCTGTCTTTTTATAGTGAATAAGCAGAGGGAAACAAGGAGAGGAGCCAGCTCCAGGTGACTGGCCAGCTGCCTGTGGATCGGCACCAAAAAGTGCTCCACAGATTGCAATCTGAAACCCATTAATATAATGGATAAAGTCTATGAAGCATTTTAAAACCTCCCTTGCTTATAGTGCTGCATTTTATAAGCTAGGTGACATCAAAAGAATTGGTTCTGGCTCAGACCAACTAATAAAAATGGATAAGGCTTATTTTTATGCTGAATATCAGTAAAAGCATGTGCAGAAGATTACATTTAACAGTCTGGCTTTTACCCAGAACACAACAAAGTCTATCTTATCCCCATCCATCAGAACACAATTTGATAGCTTTGGAGACCCCAGATTTTTGTCTCCTTCTATTGAAGCATGAAGCAGCTTGGACTTGCATGTAGATCATATGAACGTGACATCGCTTACTTTTCCTGGTATGTTTTCTTGAACAGCTATGAAAAAGATTGGAAAATTAGGCACATCATTTAAAAAAAAAAAAAAAAAAGGTATTTTAAATGATCAATACTTCTAGCTGCTATAAAGCATTAAATGTTGTTATCTCTTACTATACAAGAAATAATGGAAAGAAATGGAGAGTCCGGCTGATTCCTGAAGTCAGAGAGAGAACAGTGTCTTTCAGAGCCCAGTAAAAATCACATGTAGTTGTTTTTGTGCCTATACGGCCTCTAATTATTAATTTTTCTAGTCACCACATGTTTATTTAAAACTGATTTTTTGTGGTTCAGTAGTCCAGCCTGTACCAGCATTAGCCTCTAGATCTCAACAGCATCCTGTTTATTCCGATCTAGCTTGCCTGACTGACTCCCCAAAGATAAAATTCACTAAGTGAACTTGACAGATTCCAGGCTGTCTCCATATGGCAGGGACTGGGCTGCATTTTCTGAATCTGCCTGGGATTTAAAAGCTGCTCTCACCTTATTAAGATGGCAGCAGTTACATGCAAGTCAAGTTCGCAGGGGCTTGTTTTAATTCTTTTGGCTTCTGCTTGAGACCGCTCCTTACCATTTTTTGCGTATGTGAATTAGACAGAGCAAGACCACAAGGATGACCTTTCTTTTCCGAACAGCAAGAGATCAGAATTGAAAATAAATCTGTAGTTCAGTTGTTGACAATTTTTTTAAGAGGAGTGTATACAGTTTAAGCTTAGCAGGTGCTAAACAGACCACACCACAAGAGACTTACGAAAAAAAAAAAGCGATGAAACGGTGTGAATTTATTTCTTGCCGTGTCTTGCTTCCCTTTTTTCCTCTGTGTACTAATGCTTCTCGGATGTTTGGGTTTTAGCTATAAACAAATGAGTGTTGTTTTCCTGTATTAAAAATGTCGAATTTATATTCTGGCAACACCAAAATATTCAGTTTCTAAACTGAATTGCAGGGAGCATTTTTGAGAATTTAGATCAACTGATGCATGTTTCAATCTGTGCTGTGTGTAACACCCAAAATCAATCACAAAAAAGTTCTGGTAAACTGACTGAATATTAGTGAAAGAAAATGCTACTGGAAACACATACGCACTATGCGTAAATTAAATATTAGTATTTTTCATGTTGATCAGCTTTAATTAAAAGCTTAGCATTATGAGATTTTTTAAAAATTATAAGTTTTTTTAAAAATCTTAATGTTAGATCAGCTCTCTGTTTTAAGTTGTTTTTGTTTTTGTTTTTTTTTTTTTGAGTGAGTTCACAGGATTAAATGAATTTACTCTGGTTTAAACATATCCTTAAAATTACATTAGCAAAAAGAATTTAGAAAAAGCACACAAAATATCTTCAGTGCTTAGCGCTTGGTCTGTAAAACACAGGCACCGCAAAAATTAGTTTGGTAAGAAGTAAGTGTAAATTACAGTCTCTGATTTGGGATTGATTGTAGAAATAGTTGTGTTTTTCTAAGAAAATGGAAGGAGAAGATTTCCTTGGCTCCTCCTCTCCTTGCCTGACCCTGTTTATCAGTAGCACACGCATACTTGAAAGAGAGATCAAGAGTCAACAATCCTGAATTTGCTTTGTTGATAATTCTCCGTCTGCTTTTCAGAGTCCAGAAGTAGAAAGTGATGAAATTTAGAAAAATAATTAAAAAAAAAAAAATTAAACTTTTGTGAGTTAAACTTTGTATTTAAATTAAAAGCAACTAAGTTGACTACAACAATGATGTGTCATAATCTCTCCCTTTGATTTAGTCCTTTTTTTTTTTTTTTTTTTTTTTTTTTTCCCCACCACCAGATACTGGCTTTAGATTTGTGAGTTTAGTTTTTAGAGAGGCACTGACTGAATCAAGCAGAGGGTTTTCTGGTTATCTCCGGTTCTTGCCCTTGCATCCTTTTCACAGAAGGAAATGAAGATCTTCTTGTGGGACCGTTTAATCAGTGCTACAGTCTTACCTTTTCTGGAAAGAGAAGCTCTTGAGGAACCCTTGTTCAGCATCTTGGCACTTTCTGTTTTATCTGAAGCTGTGTGAATCAGTTTGTGAAAACTGTGATTTTTTTTTTTTTTTTTTTCTCTCAGATATGTTACATGTTTAGTTCTTGGGAATCATCTGTGTCTTCCCGAATATCATTTGTAATGTTTTTTATCTTCAGTTAATTTGCATTTAGCTGCAGATTAGCTTGTGGCATTAATTAACTCCTTATTTTCTCTCTGAGGAGAACTCACTGTTACTTTCTCTATTGTACAATGTAGACCTGTGCCAAAAATTACCAATAGGCCCGATAGTAATTAAGATGGGAACAACAGGCCTAGATCATTACCGTGTTTCTTGCAAGGTACGTCTGGGTCATGTGAGGACATCTGTAAGAAATGCCAACTGAGTCATTATCGTGGTGGATGCTCTTAGAGCAGATAGTTTAAAAGCAAAACTTCAAGTCTCCGAATAAAAAGAGGCCAAATTCCCACTTCAGGATTTATAATCAGCGAATAGGTTGAACTTTTATCTTAGATCTAGTACAATTATCTCTTTCGTGACCACCTTCTTTCCTGCTGAATTACGTGAAGGAAGTTTTACAGTCTAGCTGGAGCACCAGATACAGGGTATATTAATGTGTAGGGAGTATCTCTGAGGAAGGAGCCTTTAATGTTGCATTTGCATAAAAAGTCAGGTAGGTTTGATTTTTAACGATACACTGCAGTCATGTTAAATCTGTTACAGAATTCAGACGTCTGCCTTTTAGAGCGATTGTATCAGATAAATGTAGTGCCTCATACAGACTCATGTTTTATTTTACTCGACCCTACTTTAGAAATAAGAGCCATAGAGGTGCCTTTTGCTTTTGTTCTTACATGTCTTTAGTGTGTCATTGATGTTTTTTCAGATGAATAATTTGATGCCGCGTTTATCTATCTCTTACATTTATGAAGTGAGCATCTTTTTATTTTTATTTTTCTGTTGTATGGACTAGGCAGTAGTATTTCTTAATGCCACTGATTTAATGACAAATTAAAATCCACTATTTGACTGAACAATTAATTGGCTTCTCTGCCGAACCTGGATGTTAATGACCATGGAATGAAATAAAATGATATGATCAGGACTGGCAGCCCAAGTTCGCTCTGTAAATGTCTCGATTGGCTGAAGTGCAGTGGTCTATATTTACCGTAGAGCTGGCAGAAGGAAGGGTGTGAGTGTTCTTCATCAAGGCAAAGTCTTAGTTTAAGTTGCTGATAAAGAAGTTTGAAGTAATCTTGAATTCTTTTTCACAGAATTTTATGAGGGAATGTGCTGGCACTTAAAGGATCGCATGGTTATACCAGTCTTGAACTGATGTTAGCATTGCAGAGCAGAGAGCAAAAAGGCCTAAAAGGTCTTCAGCACCTCCAGGTTAATCTGGAAAATGACATCTGACCACACCTTCCAGGGGTTTTCTTCCTAGTAGGAAGGTGCTTTTGGTTTGTGGAGTTTTTGTGGTTGTTTTGGGTTTTTTTTTTGTTTGGGGTTTTTTTAGGTTGTTGGATTTTTTGTTTTTTTTTTTTTTTTAACCTGGCTGGAAATTTTCTGTTAGGTAGTAACAGTAAGAAGTACAATAGGTTGGTCACTTCTTCAAACACTTGGAGATTTTTTTATTCTCCATTTTCAACACCGATCTTCCCAACATTATTGCGGGATGCAGCATGACTGAACTACAACACACATACAGTTGAGAAGACCATTTGTTTATCACAGGGATTTGTAAGATCTAGCATATTTAATTCCTTTTTTTTTTTTTTCCATTTTGTGTTATTTTTAGAACATGGTAACTTTAAATAACAGTCAGTTTACGTCCATTTATTTAAAATTAAACCAGAGTGGTGCATCTTTTATGTAATAATGACATACCAAATACCTATGAAAATTAGCAGATTAGGAGGAACTCGTTAGTAACACAACACACGGGTTTAGGTTATGGTTTATTTTATTGCCATTGTTTGTGAATGCAGTTACCCGTGAATGTTACTTTGGTATATAATAATTAGGAGAAGGAAACATATTTTAGGATGGCATAGGATTTGCACCTGTGTTTGAAATACAAACTTTATAAAAAATTTACAATAAATATTGTGTTGGGTTTATTTGAAAGCTGGGGTTCATGTTCACAGGAAAGGAGCTTCGCAAGTTATTTTGACATTATATTAAGTGAATTGATTTAATTATGCTGTCTGAGCTTATACGGTCAGTGCTTGCTCCAAAATAAGATCAGGTTGGGTAAGGGGAGTTGCTTAGTATGTGCTCCTTCCCACAGAAGGTATCCTCGCTGTGAAGGATCTCTTTATAGACAAGGTGAGATTCTCTTTGTTATATAATAATACAATGGTTCTTTTAAACAGCCATAAGCTGGGATTCTTGAAGGGTCATTGTCTGAGTCTGAACTGTCTTCCAGGAGTGGTCTACACATTAGTTGTACAAGTAGAATTAATCCTTTTCCAGGGGAAATCCATTTATCTGTTTCATGTGTAAAAGAAAAGAGAGAGAAATAAATCCCTTTATTCCTACTCTCCTTGTCCGAGTTAGGCTAACACAGAGGAAATACAAGATATACAGCAACCCCTATTAATTAAAAAAATTGACAGGAAGTAAACGGTAGTCTCTTTTTTTAGATTTTGTGGTATGGTTTGCTAAATTTAAGATAGATAGACCCAAGGATACTGATCGGGGAACCTTCAGTGCTTGCTTACTAGAGGAAGCCAAGCCCAAGTTATTTGCGCATACTGTACTAATATCTGATAGAATATCTGAATAATGTGGAGCAAATGTGACCAGGTGAGAGCTGTCACTGCTTTGCTGGATACCACCGTGCTCATAGGTGCAGCAGAAATTGCTCAACAAGTTGGCTCTCGACGTCATTTGAGAGTCCTGCACTTACGTGTGGCTATCCAGCAGTTTCTCGTAAAATACATAAAAGTAGGTTGGAGCAGATTGCGAGTTTATGAAAACTGGAAGAGTCTTCCGAGAATCAGTGTAGTTGGTGGATGATTACATCATGCAAAGATAGGCCTCGGCTCCTCCGTGACCATTTTTTTCCAAAACCGGTAACAATGTCTAATTTTCTAGCCAAGTGCACGAGTCACTCCTGTCGGCCCGGTTTTGAAGGGAGAGGGCAGTTTCATGGACTGCTTCAAAATGTCTGTTGCTTGAAAGATCAGGCTTTGATGTTGGCTTCTGCAGAGTAATGTTTTGCAGGCTAGCAATCTCAAATTGGTTCCAATCAGGAATTGACTCTCCCAATGTGATAAGGAACTGGATTTACACGTTCCCAGTGAGCAACGGATGAAAGGCAAGGGCTGTGCACAAGAAACTGGTCCAGGTTGCCTTCTGTTTTACATTTTTACTTCAGTTTTCTGTAGAGATATTAACAAAACAGTTCACTATATTTGGAATGCTAATGGCAGTCAAGTTCCATCAAAAGAGGGATCTATTATTAAATTGACAGAATGTCAGCGGTAGAAATCAGCTATAACTTGTTCTGCATGTCATTAGCTGGAGAAATCACATGCAAATTTTTAACATTGATCAAAATTCCATTTCTCATTGATTTTTGCTGTGCTAAACCTAGGACAGAATAAGAAATGATTCTTGGGCGCAGTTTGGTAGGCAACAAATTGCAGTGCTCGAAGCCAATTTTTACCTCACGAGTAGTTTATGCATTCATTTCTCCCTTAGAAATAATGTTTACCTAAGTCAGTGAAACCTGGGTGAGGTCTTTTTACATTTAAAAGAGATTTCCCACATCTCTGTTTTTGATTGTCATATCCTTCAGTGTGCTTGTCCAAATCCTACCCACATGCCACTATGCAAATGAGGCACTCCCACATAGTGAATGTTCTGCACAGAAATCATGAAACGCCTAAGCAGCCGGTTTTTTTCTTTTAACAAATGGAGTCAAAAAAGAAAAAAAAAAAAAAAATCTAAAGAAAGTACAATTCTGCCCACCAGCTGAGGATAATGCAGGGGCACCTTTAAAGTATATTGTTATATAAGCTTATAGGAAGAAATGAAGTAAAAATGGCAAACTTTTGCTGCAGCTTTAGGAAGTTGCAAGCTGCTTGAGGTAGAAAATAAGCTAGTTTAATTCATTTAAGCTACTCCTTATATTTAAGCCAATAATAAACCGACACAGACTTAGCTAGCAAACTCTACATCCTTGACTGAAGAAAACATAAGACCGGAGGAAAAATAATTTGCTCTTAATATATTCTTTTCCAAAGCATCAGCTACAGTATGTCATTGGAGATGATGTTTTTCACAGTGATGGTAAAACCAGCGTGTCGATCGTTCTTTAATTTGTAGTTTAATACAGTTTTCATCTGCTTTGCCAGATGAGGAAAGCGAGCTCTGCTGTGTTGGCCAATCCCAGAATTGCTCTTTCGCACCTTCATTGCAGCCTGCCCAGGGTATTTGCTGTCTTCTGACAGAAACTTTTGTCAGGTGATCCATTTGCGAATGGTTTTTGTGTCCTTTTTCAAGAACAGCTTTATTTCATGGCGAGCTCCAGGAGCTCCTATGTGTCTGTTCGTGACAAGAGAACTGTTTATAGGGGAATTGATAGTGTTTAGGGGTTTAAGGTGATGCATGTAAAAATGGACATGCATCACCAATTATTATTTTCTGTAAACATTGTACATTTTAAACCCAAATATTAAATCAGTGCTATGAACAAAATCCAATCTGGTAGCTGAAACAAATATTTTTAAAACCTTTCATGTTCCATTACAATTTAAACTTAAAACAGTCATATTAGAAGCTGGATTCTTTTATTATTGTGTTGTAGTCTTATATTTTGTTCTTATTAGTCAAAATGAATTTAAAATGACTGAGAGTTTGCCGTTTGATTCTTTATAGTTCAGCGATTGTTTTCCATATGGTGAAACACGTAACCGTTTAAAGCTGTTAAACACGTATCTGTTTCCTTTGGAATTAAAAGTTACGGTATTTCCATTAGTGTTAAACATTTAACTGATACTTAAATTTAGCCTAAAATTATTATTTTTTTTTAAGTTGACCTTTTTGGACATTATTTAAATAACAGTATATGTTATACCTAAAAAATTATAGGTCTTTTTTATGGTTAATATCTGTGGTATTATTTGCGTTGGGAAATCACCTAACTCAGATGTTAAAAATAAGTCTGATACACAAAACTGAACAAGAAAGCCTCAGCCTAAGTAGCTGAGTGGGATGTCAGCAACGTATAGGCCTTATTTGGGTCTTTTGTGTAAAGGTAAATTTATCTAACCTATGTGCTGACCAGAAAACAAATTTATATTTGCATTTTAACATAGCTAAAAATTAGGAAAACGTTTACTTTATCACTTGAATCAGAAGTTCTGTCTGCTTCTCACTTTTGCTCATGACGGTGCAGTTTCACTGCTAAGTTTTGGATGTTACTGATATCATCAGCTTGTTTCTGGGAAAGCCATAAAATCCTGAGTCAGGTCACTTGGCAGTCAAGTGGAGGAGAAAACTGCTTTTCAGCTCTATTGTATTGCTTTAAATTGCAAATGTCTTTGTATTTGCTTCAGGTTTTTGTTTTTTGGTGGTTTTTTTTTTTTTTCATTTTGTTTTGTTTTTAATCCTGCTGTTGCACTCTCTGTGTTAGAATCTAAGATTTATATTTCTTTGACTGTTTAATGTTTTCTTTCATCGCCTTCATAAATAGTAATGACTAGCTTATGTATATCCAGGGTAGTAAGGCAACAAGCCCTTGAGTGTGCCAAGTCTGAAAAAATTTAAATTAGTGTATCAAATGTTAGAAGAGGAGTTAAGGCTCTTATCAGCTAACCATAAGCCAAGAATCTTTTAAATTCAAACAATGGTTTGGTAGCTACAGCTAAATTGAGCTTTGCTCTACAAAAGGCAATGGCAGGCGTGGGGTTCAAAGTGAAAGGTTTCAGCTTAGAAAGCTATTTAACATGTTATTCCAAATCCACTGAAAGGCAAATCTTTATTCCAAGGTGTAGATCATTTCTGTTAGGGGAATCCCGCCATTTTTAATGAACATTTTTCTTTTTCTCATTTCTAATTAGCTTCAGCACTGAGGTAGCAGAATGCTCGCCTTCAACACGGAGATTTCTAATGGTAATAAAGCACTTGAGGTGGTATTTAATTAAAGTAGAGTGGTGATAGAAAGACCTGAGCAGGGCTGAAATGCTAATCCTTTTGCATTGCTCAGTGTCCCCTTGTGATTGTGATTGATGAGTTGATTTCTCTTTACAACTTCATTTGCATCATGTGGTAATACCCACAGGCAGAGGTGCTGTGTGTTTCTGGATGAGAGCTCACCATTAGTACAAGCTCATGTGTTAAATGGGGTAGAGGTAGGGTGAAGAGCTCTCTTGCCTCTTAAGCAACCTATTAAATAACTAGGTTATGGTGGGTGATGTGACTCCCCATGTAAATACTAGGGCTTGTATCTTTATCTACTTGTACCTTGAAAATATGCATTCCCCCACCCACTGCCTGCCCTACCCTTTTCCTCTTTTGTTTCATTTCTGTTACTACATTAAAATGACCCTGCCTGGTAGTTAGTGGCTGCTATGAGGACAGGCTGTAGAGCTTTCTTTGATTCTTAGCAGCAAAATAAATTGGTCAGGACTTTCTTAAAAAAAAAAAAAAAAGAGGCTTTCTTTATTACTGCAATTCTGACTCCAGCCTGAAACTTCTGTAACGGCAGAGCTGTTTCTTGTTTGGCACCAAGAGGTTGGTAGTGGGACTGCCTGGGCTCGTGCTGTCAGTCTGCTTTGCACAGAAGGCCACGGAGTCATCACCACTTTGCCCCTCAAAGTTCTCTTTCCTGTAAGCAGTTGTGAGCTGCTCACATCCGAATAGATCTCCTTGTTAGTGTGTAATATGAGCGTTTCCAGAAGAGAATTTCTGCTGAATGAGTATAGTATATTTGCTCTGGCAGCAGAGGAAGCCAACAATATCCCGGGCTGTGTAAGCAGGAACATCCTTAATAAATTGAGGGAAGTGATTATCTCCCTTTACCTGGTTCTTGTTAAATCACGTCGAAGATACTTGGTCCAGCTTGGGGCCCTCCAACACAAGCAAGATGCTGATCAAATGAATTAGGTTCAGCAGAGGGCCCCCAAGATGTTCATGTGCTGGAGCACATACCGTGTGGTAAGAGGGTGATGGATCTGTACTGGTTCAGCCTGGAGAAGGCTCCAGCATGAGCTAGCAGCAGCCTTTTGGTGCCTGCAAGGAGGTTATCAAGAAGACGGAGCTCGTCTTTTCACAGAGGTGCATGGTGGGAGAATAAGAGGCAACAAATTGGAACAAGAGCTTCCAACTAGATGTCAGGAAACCCTTTCCCCGTGAGGACAGTTTAGCATTGGAACACGTTGCCTGGAGAGTTTGCAGAGTCTCCAGGCAGTTTTCAAAAAATATCTGGATCTAGCCCTGAGCCCCTAGGTCTGATCACACAACTAACCCAGCTTTGAGCAGGAGGTCGGGCTAGAGGCCACAGCGTGAAGAGTGTAGTTAAATAACTTCTATAGCCAGGTACTTTTTTTATTTTTCATAGCTGATACATGTTGTCTAAGTCACAATTTAAAACTGATTTCTTACCCTTTAAACTGGAGAATCCAGTGTGGTGCAGATGTGTAAATCTTTAAAATGTCTGTACCCTCTAGGCTGTCCAACCTATCGCCTCTCTGTCACGTCAGGGATAGAATTAGTCTAGCTGCCACTTTCTGCTTAACATTTCTCTCCTGTCTCGTTAGTGAATAGAGTGCTCCCATAGCCTTTTTGGTTTTTGATCCAAGTATTACTGAACCTAAACAGAAGGGGAGAAACATTTTAAATCTATGTAAAATAACAATCTTATCTGTGAACTTGTATAACCTAAAGGGTTACCATCCCTTCTGTCGAGATTTTAGGCAGATTTCCACTTTTCAATCACCACTAATCTCTCAGGTCAATTTTATTTATTTTTTTTTTTTTTTCCCAGTCTTTCTCCTCATGTGAGTGAATATGTGTTTTTCCTGAGTTCACAAGTATAGATTTTTCCCAAATCTAGTTAACTCACATTTGAAAAGAAATTTGCAAAAGTGAATGGTTCTTACCAAAAAGAATAGTTATGGCATATTTTCCTGACTGCTGGTGAAGGGATAGTCTGGAATCATTGTACCTTACCTTGCTTCTGTTTCCAGAAGCCTGCTGTGAAATGGAAGGAGTACCCGGACAGATCATTGCAGAAATCACTGGGGTGCTTTAGGAAGCTCTCTAGCTGCAGCCTCGCAGTCCTCTGGTTGGGACAGCAAAAGCACATTACGTGCCCAGGCTTTGTCCAATTCAGTGGAAAACTGGGTTGCACATACTGAACCTTTTGGGGGTCCAAAACGCCAAAGCAACTGATAGTGCAGATGCATGTAAGGAGCTCCTAAATTTATTCTGAGCTTGCAGATGGTGACATGTTGGGCACTGTTATTTCCTTGCTGATCATCTGACTGCAAAGTGCAGTACGCTTTGTACAAAAACAGTCCACATCCCAAAATTTAATCTCAGATAGTATTTCAGTAACTAGGTCAGATTTACTGCACCGTAACCACGCTTCTACTTCACTGTTCTTGTTCAATTCAGTAGCTTAGAGTTAAAAATCTGTAACAATTTCTGCAGAGCAAAAGCACTGATATGTGAAACGAAAAGATAAGTTCAGCAGACTATCTTCATGGAACTTATTTATCTCTTAAAAATGAAAAGCAGCCTTGCGCAAAGAGTCTGTGCAAATTGCGCTATTACTTCCAAATACCGCCGCTGCTTTGTCATTTACAGCAGCCTGCAGAAAGTTTGGGTTGTATTTGAATATAAAAAGGTTGGATTCTACTGAACTTCTACTGCTGGTGAACGGTTGTTCAGAGGAAAGGAGGTTCTTGTTGGAGACCAAGTTCTGGGTGTCTGCATTCACCTAATTAATTTCTTGAAAACTTCTAAAATTCCACTTTTGCTGCCACGATCAGTGAGAAAACATTGCAGTTTCTGTATAGAGGCACTTCTGTTTGTCAGAGATGGTCCTGGGCAGTGAAGTTTCCTGGGAAGTAGGAGCTTCATACATAAAAAAAAAAAAAAGAGATTAGTTCAAGATAATTATTTATGAATATTGGTATCTCTTCTACGACTGGTTTTCATCAATCTATTTTGATGACAGTTAATTGTGTGGATCGAGTAGACTGGAAGTATTAAAGAACTTATCAATATCTTCACCCAGTTCTGATTATTTTTATATTTAATATTTTATATTAACGGCAGATAATTTTTTTGTGCTCCTGAAAGCACATGTAAAAGCTAGTTTTTGATCTCAACTCTGTGGGGTATTTTTCTAGATTGCAGTTAACATGCAGCTGTCTGGTTAATGGTAGATACGTGGCAAATGCCGTTGTAGATGGTTTTGTTACAGCTGTATTAATGATTCTTTTCTAATTCTCAAGTAATTTGTATTTCAAAACTCGGTGTTATTTGCAGATGAACGACAGGTGATTTCTAAATAAAACTTGACGGAGATTATTCTCTGAAAACAAGACAGAAGTTATTTTGAAGCCTTGCAGACAGATCTGAGGACCTGCAAGTTAGAGTATGAGTGTGGAGTTGTTTGCATCAGAAAGCTGCACTGCTTAGGGGAAAGCTTACTTTCACTGAGATTCCGCACAGACTGTCAGATGCTCTGGTTTTAAACTATTTGCCTTTTTGCTTTGTGTAATTCTGTTTAAAAACCCTCTTTTCACCGCAGGCAATGGGAACCACCGTTTAGCTGGGCTACGTGGGTCAGTGCAGGGTTTGTAGTAGCTTGCCAATATATTTATTTTGAATTATTATTTTAAGCGAAACGGTGCGGTGATGTTTCTCTTTCATATTCACAGAACGGAAGATGCTAGCCAACAAATTCTAGTAGCAAACTTTGCTTTTTAAATTTCTGGTTTATGTCTATAACAAACGGAAGCAAAATGTATTATCTCGTTAAAGCTTAAGACATACAGAACTCGGGATTTAAGTTCAAGGTATCTCCAACCTCACTTTGACCGTTCTGTGTAGAGCGGCAGAGACTCTTACAATGTGTACTGCTGATATTGTTTGAATTAATGTCATATGCTCTGTTTAATTGGAAATATTTTATATCATAATTTGTTTGCTTCTCGAGTGCATGAGAGGTCTTGAGTTCAGGTTATTTAACTCGTGTTCAATCTGTGTTACTAAAATTAAGTTAAAATAACACTTTGAAAGATTATTTTATAATCCTTATTAGCAAACATTTTCAGATCAATTTACTATGCTTCGTAACTCCCCATTGAATTTGGCTTGATACCATGCACACACATATGTGTGTGTGTGTGTGTGTGAAAGACACTAAAATTGAATTTGGTGTGCATTGCCTTTCTTAATTGATGCTATTAGTCACTGCAGACCTCTTTATTGGAGGATTTGAATCTATTTTTTCCACCTTTTCTTAATTTAAATCAGCTCACTGCCATGTTGTGTTTTGGTTGTGTTGTGGGTTTTTTTTTTTTTTTTCCTACTATTATTTAGATCTGTAGGCGGTAGAAATATTAATAGTTGTATAATTTAAGAATCCATTTTAAACACTGAACATTTCTGTTACTACATGAAGTCAGTTGACAAGCAGTGAACCCTCTGTGGTTATTTATACAAGGCGGTTAATAGAGTTGCTACTTCATCAAGACCAACAAATGGGAAGTGCCGTAGTTGTGTCCAGTTCCAAAATATCTTTCCATCCGCCAAATCCTGGATCAGTTAGCTACAATGATGTCTAGAATAAATGAAAGCAGGTAACAAAATTCTCAATATTGTACTAATCCTGTAGCCTCAGATTTCTGCTCGGAATAGTGAAGAATAACATGAGATATTTTGCATGAAAGTTAAGGTGTATATATGAAGGTCATCCGTTGCTTTTCGTGTCCGTACTTAGGGATACTTACGGTGTTACCATGTCAATCACAGAGCTTTTTGCATCTACTGTACTCTCAATTGTTGCAATAAAAATTAAATGGGAGAATCAGATTTTTGCAGGTGCGTGTAGAAGGAGAATGCAGAGGAAGTAATAAAGGAGGAGGATATGAAGAAGACTGAGGGAGGCAGAAGGAGGGTTAAAAGGTAGGGAAAATTAAATTAGGATCAGAACAAAAAGAGAGAATAATTCACTAAAAGGCTTGGCAAAATAAACTCCACGCATTTGTAGAGGTAGACTTCTGCCTTTTAGGTCCCTGTTTCGGAGCCTAAATTCTATTCATACAGTCTTCATGTCTTCTGAGGTGGATTGAGTCTGCCAAAGTGCACGCTAGACATGCGCTACTTACCAGTTTTGGTGACTTTCCCAGAATAAAATTCATTTTTTTTTCTAGATTTTTGTTGTATTTAGTCTCTGGCAGCTGAAAACAAGTTTATTTCTGATGGATTATATAGTGATCATTTTTTGTCATTGTTCAGATAAACCATCAAACATAAGTAGAAAAAGCCCATTTCAGTAAAAGCCTATCGAGTTTCTGCGTTGCACTGCTTAAACAGCTTTTCTGAAATACAGTGCGTCACACACCCGATTGTACTGAGGCTGACAGAAAGCAGTAGGCATTAGTGAGCCCATAAATTATTGTTCCTTTTAAAATGTGCTCTTAACTTTACTCTCAAAACAATTAGCAACGCTCATACCTATTGCTGCTTCAAGGAGAATGGTCTTTCCTCTTCCATAGGCAAACTTCAGAAGAATATAAGTAATTCTAGATTACTTAATAAAGAAAATAACTATGAGTTTGGGCCTGCTGGGTGTGTATTAAAAAGACAATGGCATAGATTAGTTTGAGGGTATAATACGTATCAAAATTGTTCTATACAGATATCAGAACATTAAATAAAAGTCTTCATAAAGTCTCATATAATCCCTCTTGGCATGGGTATATGAGTAGGTATTCAGGTTCTTTTTCCTATAAGTATGCTGATATGATTAAATTTAACTTGACACGGGTGATGTACTGTATCATGTGATGGTAATATTTAAAAAAGAAAAACCACTTTTCTGATTGAATACCTACCAGCTATCAATTTCTGTGTAGCGATATCTAATCTGAATTTCTTTTGCAGCTGGGATGCTAACACATTTGCTGTATTCTTCATCTCTCTAGGTGCACACTCAGCAAATACTGAACCGTTTCAATATTTCTCACTATTCTTATTTAATCTAGCGTTACGGTATAAAAGACAGCCAGTTTAGTTCACACGGATTAAAAGCCGTTTTCAGGCTATAACTCTTGTCTTCCAAAATACTCTGTGTAGATGCTTATTTTCACTAATTCTAGATTAATTTGGGTGCTGTGGCTGTTCTACGTGCTGCTGCACTGTATGAACACAAATGCTGTTGGATGTAAATCAGTCGTATTTTTCTGGTAAATATATCAGAGTTTTTCTCCATGCTGTTTCAGTTTTGGAAATACTTTTTCTCCCACCAGCCCTCCCTTCCTTACACACAGAGGTACAAACTAAAACTGTAAACTGAGACAGATCATTTGTACCCAGTCTCAAAATCTATATTATTTTAAAATAACGTATTGTTCAAAGCAGTGGTTTTTTAAGCTTGCCAGGGTTAAAGCACCTATGGCATGTGGCAGAGCCAGCTTTAGAGCTAGATCTACTACCCATGTGTACACGTTCAGCCTTGTAAAGAAAGGGCTAGTAAAAAAAAAAAAAAAAAAAAAAGCAGCTTCAAAGATGTGTAGGGAGAAGCGATATAGTTCTGCAGATCTGAGAACAGTTTTAGTCCCTGTCCTACAGATGGAGAAATTAAAATACAAAGACAAATTGGCCATTCCTTCCGTAGTGACAGAAGCTTTTTTTAGTGATTTAACAAAGCAGAATTTACCAATCAGTATAGTCAGTGCAAGTCTCTCCAATGCTATAGGCATAATAAAAGGATTTTGTTCATTTTCCTCATAACTGCAGATTCATTGTAGAACTCTATTAATAGATTTTCAGCCAGTTGTGACTATTCAGCTGCGTTTAGAAATATATTTTGCATTATTTCAGAGGCAAATCTTACTTCCATTTTTATCTCATCCATGAGAAGAGCTTTACCTTTTTTTCAGGCTTATAGTTTAGTTTGCTAATGACAAACGTTGGTGTAAACAGTTACTTGTTAATGCTTTAGCAGCATCTTAACATAAACATTAACTGAAGTACACAAATGATCTCTGTGATAAACAAGCAGAGCAAAGTGTAGCTGAGGCAGAAAGCCAATCTGTCTGTTCCTTGTGCCCAATGATATTTTGATAGTCATTTTAATTTTAGAAGTAAATAACATCGAAGATCATGTTCCATCATTTCATTTCAGTGCCAGAAAATGAATGCTGCTTTAGCCAGTATTAAACAAGATGTCATTGCTCTGTTAGCTGGTCATTGCAGCTCAGGTGATCTATGATCCATCGTAAACAAAACGATGGAACTTTTAAAATTAAACAGAGATGGGAGAAATTGGCATTGTCTGGAAGCAATGGTAAAATAGTTAATTTCTAGATACCTTTTTTTTTTTTTCCTGAAAATTTGAAGAAGGAAAACAGCTGAATTGTGAATATCTTATCTAAAAAACTTTATGCAGCTCTGTTGAAATAACTTTATTTTAATCAAAAGCTTACGGGCGTGAAGATCACAATTCTTGTCTCTTGGAACTGATTTGTGGATGTACTGAATTCATAAATGTTTTGCCAGATTTGTTCAAAATACTGAGGTTGGACATTTAAAACCAAAACTTCTGCCGGTTGACAAGGTGCAAGTAGAATGCAGAATATATGCAATTTCCACCTACATTTGGATGTTGTTGCATGGGATCTCCATGAACAATACATAGATGAGTTTGGGGTGTTTTTCTTATTGGTAAAAAAAAAAGAAAATAATACAATTTCATTTGTTTCTATGAACGATCTGCTTCTAAGGGCAAATAACAAGGCACTTGCTATCAAATATAGGTTACATTTCTGTGTTTCAATACCTTTATTACATACAGACTAAAACTGAAGGAAGTTGGGTGAATGTGCAATGAACTTCATTCCCTCAAGCTGTTATTCCATGATGCCCATGGTGCAGAACGTTGCACTTTTCCATATTGAACTACTTAAGGGTTCTGATTCCCCAGTCCTCAGGTTGATCAGGATGTCCCTGGGTTGAGGCTCTGTAGTGTTGCGTTATCTGCGGATTCGCTGGGGATGTACTCTGTCATCCTCTGAGTTGTTGAACAACGAGAGACCCAGTATTGACCCCAAGGTATTCAACTTAGTACTGGTCAGGAGTTGACCTCTGGTTGATCTCAGAGCCTGGCAGTCCAGCAAGTTTTCAACCCATCTGACAGTCCAGCCCTTCCTTCCTCAGCTCTCAGTGGGAATGCCATGAGAGACAGCATTAAAAACTTCATTGAGGTCAAGGTAGATTGTATCTGGTGCTTTAACTTTGTTCATGTAGCCAGTTGGGTTTGTTTTTTGAAAGGAACCAGGTCGATCAAGCACTGTTTTGCCCTGAAAAATCCATCCTGACCATTTCAAATTACATAAGTCTCCTCTGTGTGCTTGGAAGTGGATTCCAAGAGGATGCATTCCATGATCTTTCCAGGGCCAGAGATCAGGCTGAGAGGGCAGTAGTTCCTTGAATTGTCCTTTTTAAACGATGGGAGTAACGTTATCTTTTCGAGTCATCTGAGACTTCCCCTATCAGTATGATTTTTTTCATAGTTTAATAGGCACTGGCCCATGATCACAGGATTTACTCCTTCCGCACCTTCTGTTGAATGCCTTAAGGCTTCAAATATGCAAATACATCCAGCTTCACTAACCTGTTACATCCCCATTGTTCACTGTCCCTCTCCTTTGCTACTCACGCTGTCCGTGTTTTGCATACAGTGATTAGGGTCAGACTGTACCTGAAACAAAAAAGACATGAAGTACTTCATTATATAATGATGGCTTTTTCATCACAAGGCTGTCTCCTCCCTGAATCAACATTTTCCTTGAACTTTATTTTGCAACAAGCACACCTGGTATGTAGATTCCTTTCCTGTTAGCCCTAATGTCTTCACTAGTCTTAGTTCCAGCTAGGCCAGACAAAAATACCCTCCAGGTTTTGTCCTCAAGGACATCTTCTGTGTCCTTATATATATACATACAATACTTATATGCTTCTCTTTTGTTGCCAAGCCTTGATTCCATTGCTTTTATGCTCCCTTTTTGTGTCTGGCTTTGCTGAGAAACTTTCTGCTTAGCCATGTGGGCCTTCTGCTAAATATCTTCCATCTTGAGGGATGGCTTGTTCCTACATGCTGAAGTTCTCTTTAACCAGTGGCTCAATCAATCAGGCCGCTACCTTGGCCAGTTTCATCTAATGGGTGAACCTCAGGGATTCCTAACAGTTCCCTGGATAAACTGAAGTCTCTTTTCCCGCTGCCCAGTTTTCTAACTCTGCTGCTTATCTTCCCGGTCTTCCTCCAAATTACCAAACTCAACCATTTCATTGTCTATACGGAGCTTACCGCAGAAACGAAACTCTTAAATTTATTTTGTTTAAACTAAGTAAAACAAAACAACTCCCTTTAGTTCATTTGAGACAGTTTTAAAGTAATCATTATTGCTTAACCTGGCTAATTGAAGTGAACCGGCTTATAAAGCAGCCCCGTGTACTTTGATGTTTGCAAGTAGCTAAGGAGGTATGATCCTCAGTCAGCTTTTCTGCTTTAAACGATTTGCTACATTACATTCTCATTTCCCTTACTGGCTGACTCTGTTCCTTGTTTTATTTCATTTATTAGAGTCAAATAATGATCCTCCAATTTGTGATATTGAAACTTGGACCTGTTTCACCCGGATGAACTGTGGTCATTGTGGTACTGCCTTAGAAAATGATTCAGCATGAGGGATTATGATGAGGAATGTCCCTTTTCTGAGGCTAAGTCACAGCTCATCAGTGAAAGATTGTGTCCCTGGTTAAAAGAAGTCGTTCCAAGTGTTCTGTTCAAAGAGGTGGCATGCTATTTGTACTCAAATAACTGCTGCTCCCCTTCAGTCTTCTTGTGTAACATTGCTTGCTCTGTCCCTGTGGCCTTGTCTTACTACAAATCTGAATACGGAGCACAAGCTGCATTTTGATGCAGTAACTTCAGTGGTGCTTTTGTGAAGCAGACAATAGTCTGCTGGGCTGAACAGTGAAAACACTGTGGCTGTTTACAGCTCTGTTTTCTTGGTTCTCTGTGGGTAATACTTGTGACACACAGCACTCATTCTGACTAGTGTTTTTTTAACTATAAAATCATTTGCTCGTACGCGAAAAATAACTAATTAGGTACATATGAAACTGTGGTATGGTTTCTTCAGAAGAAATGGCCTTCAAACATCTTGTCTCTGCATGTAGGTGCACCACGTTCCGTGGCTAGCAAAGCTGGTAAATCCGTGGCTGTGTTTTGTGGTATGTCCGTTAGGAAACCAACTGAAAAAGCAGTTCCTTTAATGTACTTGGGATGAGGCGGTATAAATCAGAAATAACTTTTGTGTAACTGCTAAACCCGGCTAGATTAAATTGCCTGATTTAGACACTTCCAGAAAACACAACTGTTCTAACCCCAATCTCCTGAGAAATTCAGTTAGGTTTTTTGGGGGGAGTAAATTGCAATTGGGATGTTGTATTCTACTTACAACAGATCTTAAATTAAGTATTTTAGCTGCGTTACAAGAATTTCTCAGATTTCCAGAAATTATCTGTCAAAACCTGTACACCTGCAGCTGGGTTTGACCGCTGTTCAACTTCCCCT
Organism: Athene noctua; assembly: GCF_965140245.1. Classification (NCBI taxonomy): domain Eukaryota; kingdom Metazoa; phylum Chordata; class Aves; order Strigiformes; family Strigidae; genus Athene; species Athene noctua. Next base: position 17,428,467 of record NC_134051.1, on the reverse strand, counting down.
CTGTAGACTCTATAATCTTTTGTGATGTTCAGTCCTTGAGCAATAAGGTGGCATTTAGAGAAGCTTTTTGACTCAAAATCTGGAAATACTTGTGTGTAAATTACGAGATAGGAGGCGTCTCAGCGGAGTCTAGAAGAAAGGTTTACCAAACCTGATGCAGGGTTGTGTCAAGACCAGACGTAGTCTTGCTCCATAAGCATGGTTTGTCAGCTGGATTCTCAGAAGTGTTAATGCATCCTAGTGAAATAGTCTTGCCAACAAACCTCTGCTGCTTCCACTGCTGGAGCTATGAATAATTATTTTGCCTGTAGCTATAAAAGAAGGCCCAACAGGTCTTGCTGTGCAGACGTACAGGCTACATGTTTCTTCCCTCTCCTGCACATCAGCTGTGGTAGCTCTGAGATCTGTGTTAGCTAGGTTATAAGAACAGATTGATGTTTTTACTATTTCCTGTAAAGGCCTGTAATTTACCACTTGCTCTATGTTGCCTTTATTTGTGCAAATTGAAGATTTAAGATTATTAAGAAATGGTTTCTCAGGGCAAAATCTTTTATGTCCGTATAGCATAATATATGCCTGCTGCTTCGTCCTTTTTCTCCAGCTCTCAGTGACTTTTTCTTCAGTACATTAACCTCTCACTTCTCTTGTCACAATTGCTTGTGAACTGATTTGGGAACTGATCCAGCTTTTAAAATCCCATATCTTCAATCAGTATTGCAGTAAAAAAGAAAATTGACTTTTTCAACCCCTTTCTTAGATACAGCAAAATAAGAAAATGTACATATTTACTGCAATTCAGCTTTAGGAGGTGGCAGTGGTTTTCAGTCAATTAATATATGAAATAGAATAAAATTTCATTTCTGTAGAAAAATTTCCGATAAAATTAGAAAGCTTACATGCCTGTAGTAGTTATTGTTTTAGAGGTGATGCAGAAGGCAGAGAAAAATACTCCTTTGTATGGAGATAGAGTTGTCAAGGGAATGTTCCTCTCCCTATGATGAAAGTGGTGATATTTGGCAGAAAATTAAGACATGTCATATTTCACAACATTAATTTGCATTGCTTGTGAAACTATTCTTGTCTTGTATACACTGTAGTGATTGCCCCTTTCATGGACGTTGATTAAACAAACGCAAATATATTTTTCTAAGAAAGCATTCCAAATCCATCTCAAAGAATTGAGTTATCGTTTCTCGAGGAGAGAAGTCAGACTGGAAGTTGTAGCTAGTCTCTTCCTTGTCAGTAAATTCTGTATGAGGAAAGTCATCAAACAGGATAAAAGTATAAAATCCGTCTTGAAGCTGTTTTTCTACTGCTGAAAGCACACGGAACCATACAATAATTCAGATTGGAAGGGAACTTCAGAGGCCATCTAATCCCAACGTCCTTTTTAAATCAGGGGTAGCTACACAGATCGTGTTGCTCAGTGGCTTGTCCAGTTGAGTTTTGAAAGTCTCCAAGAAGCCACAACCGCTCTGAGCAGCATGTTCCTGTGCTTAACTTCCCTCATATTCATTATTTTATTCTAAATAGCCCATCAGAATTTAGCTTTCTGCAAGGTTTTGACTGTCGCGTCTTGTTCTTTCACTCTACTTCTGAGAAAGGTCTGGTTCTGTCTCTGTAACTATCCATTAGGTTGGAGAAGATGCAATTAAATTGTCTGTTAGTCCTCTCTTCTGCAGGCTATGCTAGACCAGCTCCCGCAGCTTCTCCTCACGTGTCACGTGCTCCAGCCTTCCAGCTGTCTTAGCAGCCCGCCACTGAAGTCTCCAGTTTGCAAATATATTGTCCTGGGGGACTCCTTGACTGGACACAGTGTTCCAGATGCTGTCCCACAAGCGCTGTGCAGGGAGGAATGGTCTCTTTCCTCGACTCACTGACTATAATTTTACTAATGCAGCCCACCATGCAGTTACTGCCTCAGAGGCAGACTGCTGACTCTCACAGATCCTGTGCTGCAGAGCTGCTCCCTTGCCAGTCAGTCCACAACCTGTACCATGGGGTCATGGGGTGATTCTGTCCCAGAAGCAGGACTCTGATCAGGTTCGTATCAGCCCATTCCTTTAGTTTATCAAAACCCAGATAACTGCTCTCTCTATTTGCTGTCAGGTGTGAGCTTGCACTTTGACACTTCATTGAAGTCTTTTATGAAGATGTCCAACAGTTTTGGACCTGCTCTTGATGCCAAGGTATGGAACTCGTAGCTGACTGACAGATTTCTAACTGTTGACTGCTGCTCTCTTTAAAGGCCAGCACTCTAGGCAGCTTTTTATGTGCCTTGTACATTGACAATCCAATCCTTTTTTTTTTTTTTTTTTATTCTTCTATTTGAGTATAAGGATGCTGCATCATCTTCTTCAGTATGCTCCAGTTAAGGTGTAAAATAGGATTAGGTGTACTTTCCTATACTGCCTCATGGGAAAGGACGAGCTCCTTTTATACCTTTCTTTTGAAATGTTTTAAGAATCAGTTCTCATTGTGAAAATTAATTGAAGATAGACCTTCTGAATGCTCCGGATTCTCTTGCTATATGGACCTGCAGGCACTTTTGGCGATTTGTGTTTTCAAAATGTGATGTAAAAATCTTTCCATGTATTTAAAAAAAGAAAACTTTGGTTGAGGGAATAGAAGGTTGAGCTGCATTTGAAAAGACTTGTATAAAATATCTAAGAGTCAGAATTGGAGAAAGTGAGGGACAGTCAGGAGACTCAAGAAAAAGTCTTGGCACTGTTAGAAGCAAAACAAGTCAGTGTGACAGAGTCATGTCCATTTGGGTGATTGGAAATAGCAGCGGAAAGATTTGTTGTCTAGGACAAGGAAAACTAGTGTAATAAATCACACCATCATAAACGTGGTAGAAAGTTTCAGCAGTGACAGCTGGAAAGAATGAAGGTGTCAAAGGGAATGCTTTCTTTGTTTGCATCAAACTGTCTAGACAAGTGGTCTGTGCGATGGGTGAGGAACTGTCTGCCAGGCTGCGCCCAGAGGGTGGTTGGATGTAGCTCCTTTTCAGACTGGTAACCTGTCACAAGTGGGGTCCCCCAGGGATCTACACTGGGCCCAACGCTGTTCAGTATCTTCGTAAGTGATCTGGGCGGTGGGATCAAGTGCACCCTGATGAATTTTCCTGATGATACCAAACTGGGTGGGGAAGGGAGAGCCACCCTGCAGGAAGATCTGGCTGGGCTGGAAGAGTGGGCTGACAGGAATCTTATTCAAGAATCAAGTTTAACAAGGCCGAGCGTAAAAGTTTTGCACCTGGGAAAAAATCATCCGGGAGTGCAGCACAGGCAGGGTTCTACCTGGCTGGGGAGCAGCTCTGTGGAAAGGGACCTGGGGGTCCCGGTGGACAATAAGGTCAACATGAGTGAACAAGGTGCTGCAGCAGCAAAGAAAGTCAACGGGATGCTGGGTTGCATCAACACGGGCATCAGCAGCAGAGATAAAGAAGTCATTATCCCACTCTGCTCAGCGCTTGTCAGGCCACACCTGGAGCACCATGTTCAGTTTTGGTCCCCGCTATATAAAAATGCTGTGGCCAGGCTGGAGAGGGTCCAGAGGAGGGCCACAAAGATGATCAAGGGGCTGGGAAGCCGTGTGAGGAAAGGCTGAGAGACCTGGGTTTGTTCAGCCGTGAGAAGAGAAGGCTGAGGGGAGACCTTGTCACCGTGTCCCTGTATTTAAAGGGTGGCTACAAAGAAGATGGGGACTCCCTTTTTATAAGGAGTCACATGGAAAAGTTGGGCGGTGATAGGTACAAGTGACTCCTGGGGAGAGTCTGATTGGACACAAGAGGAAAATTTTTCACCATGTGAACAATCAGCCAATGGAATGATCTCCCAAGGGAAGTGGAGGATTCCCCAACATTGGAGAGTTTTAAGATTTGGCTGGACAGGGTGCTGGGCCATCTTGTCTAGACCGTGCTTTTGCCAAGAAAGGTTGGATCAGATGATCCTTGAGGTCCCTTCCAGCCTGGGATTTTATGATTCTATGCCCTCTACATCCATAATGCTCTGTGGCCTTGAATGCAGGCAGGAATTCAGACTAGGACTTAGCTTTTGGTACGTTGTTTGCAGCCTTCTGTTAAATATAAGTAAATGTATATAACCTCCCTACTTAGGAAGGGCGTTAGGATGTTTCGTTATCTGTTTCATACTTGAGGCACTGACACGAAATGAACATGTCATTTTCCAATATATATGTAGCAGTAGAGCACAGGCTTTTACTGGAATGCAGTATGTTATGTGTAAAGAGGAGCAAAGGTAAATGTGTCTCTGTAATGGGAGTAAAGAGATGGCACTTTCTTGCCAAGGTAGTAAAGGAATTCTCTTTTGCTTATTTACTATTCTTTTTTCCCTGTGCTATCTGAGAAAAAAAAAAAAATAAAATTGCGTTATCTTTCTTACTTTCGAGGATACCCTTCTTTTGGAACGAGTTTGGGTTTTAAATGAAATCTGCATTTGACTCTGTACTGAACCTTCCAAATAAGAGAGGTGGCTGGAGATTTTGTTTTGTGTGACTGCAGAAGCAAATGATCTGAGTCAAGTGGCCTGGACAGATAATTAAGCTACAACAGAGAAAGCTTGCGGAGTCAGTCAGTTGTGATTATCAGTCCAGTGTGGTTGGATGTCTGATTCCTTCTGAAAAACTTGAAGTGGATGCTCTTATTATCATTAATTGGGGAGTGCCAGCAACATATCTGGAAGAATTACACTGCCACTTTAAAGAAATCCAATATATTTAAGTTGGAATATAAATTTAATGATGAATTACTAGCTCTAGATCTGCTGTTCTGCCCACCCCTTAGAATCTGAACATTTGTAAGAATAATTCCCATGTTATATGACTGCCCTGTTTCTCAATTCTTGCGTCTGTAGGCAGTTCACAGCAGAGTGTATTTTGGGGGACTGTCTGTATCTTGTTACATTATTTTTTTTTCTTTATTATGTGATTTAATTAGAAGTTTAATCACTGTAAGACTACCTCCAGAGCATCTGGGAAAGTTCCTTTAATGGTGAAGTTGCTTAAAGTGCCTCACAGCACTAAACCTTGGAAGCATTTCTGAAATATTTCCTCTGCTAAGCAAGAGGGATGTCATGAAATGAAACAAAAAAAAAAAAAGGAAACAGTATTTCATTTGTATGGAAGGATAAAAAGTACATTTAATCTAAACCAGGCTACTTCAGTATTGATGGTTTACTTGTGGAGTTCAGCAATTTTAAAATAGAAATCTGATTGGGATTAACTCTACCACATGTAGGATGAATTAATGGCACAGAAACGTACACTTCGCTGTGTAACGCAGCTATCGAAAAGCCAAAGCGCCGCAAGTTTGGAGGGGTCAGTAACTTTGAAGGCGGGCGTTTTAATTTTGAAAACAAAAACGTTCGGCTTCCACCAACTTAGGTAGTAGCATTTCTAATGTTTTTTAAACAGCTATTAATGCAGTCAAGCTGTGTTTTTTCTTCTTCTGTGTGCAATCATCTGCTCAGTGGTGCAGTCTATGACTAGTAGCAGGAGACAGAGGAGTGGCCTGCTGTGATTGATGGGGCGAGGCCCAGCAAACTGAAGGCGTCCCATCTGGATTAGGTTTTGGGAGCAGTCAGATGTTGAGAGGGAGGTCAGTAAGCCTTGCATTAGCTCCCCCTCCTTCAACACCCCTATCATCCACACTCATGCACACATTACATCGCTCACACGCCCCCCGTCCATAATTGATGCTTGCTTTGGGCAGATGCTGCATGGCCTGGGACTAGAGCAGCTGCTCAATTTATGGAGAATAAAGGGAGCAGGATGGTACAGCAGGTATTTTCACTTTTATTTTCCCTTGAAACCCTTGATTTTAGTCAAGCCAGGGCATTTCTTATAACAAGCTGCACCCCTGCATGCAAGACTTCTAACACGTTGGGTTGCTTAAGTCTGAAGGAGGGCAAACTATGGCAGTGATTATGTATCTCTGCTGTGCTTGGTAGATCTAACCGAGCCGTTCTTACAAACAGCAGGTTTACAGAGTCATGTTGGATTTTTCTTCTTTGTTTCCGTGCCCTAAGGAGATGATGCAGTTTGGCTCATTTAACTACAGCACGAGAGGCTTTCTCTAAATGTGAAATATCTCTTCACCAAAGAAACAGAATGCACCAGGGAGAAAATAAGAGTGAAACAAACAATAAACTCTTAGACTTTAAAATGCAGGCAAGCAGAAAGGTTTTCACTGAATGCATTTTTATGCTGCAAATGTGTTTTTAAAAAGGAACACTGCATAAGCAATGTTTTCTGTGCTCTGTCTTTTGTGTACAAACATAACAAGCTTGCTTTATTATGTTTTGACACTTTTCATGCATTTCTTAATAATGAATCCTTTCAGAGCAGAAGATGCTGAAAAGGCACGTTGAGATCTGAGATACTAGGAGCATTTTAAATTCTAAGCTTTTCTTCAAATGGAGTAATATATATGGAATAGGAGCAACTTCTCTTACCTACATCATCAGAATGCTTTTGCTTTTTTTTTTTTTTTTTGTTCTTTAGAGTTCAACAGTTAACCAGCAAGCAATAAATTTGATTTTATACACTGCCACGTAAAGCATATTTTTCAGTTGAAATGTGGTTTTCATTAAAACTCAAGCCAGAACATTTAGCAGAGCCTGACTGTCTGCCATCCTTTGTTCTTCTTTCTGTTGCCAACAACTACTTTATTAAAAACCATGCACAACGTGAGCATTAAGGGGTCATTTAATCTTAAAGATACTTGGAACTGAGTCTGAAGGGGCAACTCCTGTTTAGCTTCTCATGCCTGGATTGTATTAAGGGCTGTCTGTGTACTGTCATCCACAGTTTTGAGATTACTCTAATACCCGAGTTCAGAGGCTGATTTAGGATCAATATTTCCATTTCATATTTTCAACTTAATGCATTACATTTATTATTTCCTTTATTCATTTTAGTTCACTGTATTTTAAAGAGCACAATAAAGGGATATTTTAGGTGTTTATATTTAAATAAGTTTTGTTCTTTAAAATGTATTCAGATACATCTAACTGTTGTGTAGTCCGGGGTTTCCATCAACCACACGTTTATACAAATGCCTGTTAGTTGACACTACATTGTTCTTGATGTAAATTCGCATTCTGTTACGAATATATTATATTGGCCTGATACCATGTAAGTAGTAAAGAACGTGTTTATACCTACCTGCTTTTATACAACATTGTAATACTGTGTCTGTTGAATTAATTGTGACTGACAAATTCACACTAATTGTAAAGGCTAGGAAAGGCCACACCAGACAATGATTTTAAGAGATGAACAACTCAGATTTATTGTCGCTGTCCTTTTAAATTTATGGCCTACAGTAGGGTGCGCAAGTATAATTTCTTTAGTGTTGTTCCCTCCCCATAATTTAATGAAAACATAATGCCCGGATTGATAATCTTGCATGCCAGTTTTCTATTCTAAGCATGGTGGGGTTTGTTTGTTTGTTTGTTTGTTTAACGGCAAGGCTGTAAATCCCTGAATATGTAGAAGTTATATTAAAAAAAAAAAAAAAGAAAAAAAGGACAAACAAACCCGTGACCTTTCATTGTTTACCTATTAATGGGGGTCTCAGTTATAAATAAGTGATCCAGACCTCTGCTTAACAAGTCTAGTGAAAGAGGTGGAAGAGTCTCAGCAACACGAAGGTGCTGGAATTGCCAGTGCAGTTTGCCATTTTATGATAAATCTAAAAAGTGAATCGTTTGGAGTTGCTGGTGAAAAATAATATAAAAGTTCAACCCTCTTAATTAAATATTAGCTGTAGTTAGCACTAAGTGTGAATGCTTTGAATATTAATTAGGGTCTCATGGAACTGCTGTCAACGTTAATGAGAAACAGTGGGGGTCTCAGCAACATCTGGTTTAGGACCTGAGGTAGTATAAAAACCTTTAGATCAAATGCACCTGGACATTAGCCCTTGGTCCCTTTGTTGCCATTATTGTTCTTTTTTAACAGCTGCTGACTCTAATGCCGTGTTTAGCATCTGACATCAAGGAATAGCTTAAGGAGCAGCAGTAACCAGCTACTGGGTTTCAAAGCCAGCCCAGTGAAAATGCTTACACAGGCAGAAGTTCGTTTTGCTGTTGTTCATTCTTACCACTTGCTGAAGTCCTTCCTGAAAGAGTTGATTAAAAAATGTAAGGTCATCTGCATCCCACACAAGTTTAAAAAAAAGAAAAAAAAAAAAGAAAAAAAAAAAAGACTTCTTTAACACTTAATAAATGTCTCTGGTATAATCTAGTCATTGCTGGTTTTTAATTCATCTGGATTTTTTTTTTTTTAAATAGTGAAAATATCAGGCCAAAGACATAAGAAAGGGACCTTGCCATTTTATTATGAGTATACAAATATACATTTACAAGAGTTTTTAACCTCCACTGAAATTTAAACAGTCCAGTTTCAGTGCGGCGTTAACCTTGGAGTGACTGTGGATGGATGCAAATGAGACTCAGTGACTTAACCCTGTGAAGGAGGTAAACGTCACTGTTTTCATTTTAAAACTGGTTAAATGAAGCAACATAAACTTACTTGCTCAAAGCCATACACTGAAATAGTAGCAAAGATGGGATTAAAATTAGGGAGGCTTTGATTGCTGATAGAAAGTTTTAAATTTTTTAGGACACACTGAATGCCTTTTACAAAGGAAAATTTAATTTTCCTTTCCAAGCCTGCCACGTACCAGCGCTTATTCCTGCGCTGTGATTTTGCAAATTCTTAAAACCATCTGAGTTTTGGACCACTTCAGGTCAGAGAACTTTCAACTCTGGATTAGTTGAACTTGGCTGGCAATGTCCTGAAGCACAAAGTGCTTTTATTCATCCAGCCTATTTGGAAACGAGGAAATCAAGGACCGATGAGTACAAACAAGCAAAATCCCTACGGTAGTCCTGTGCGGGTACTTGCACATGCTTTGGCGGGAGAATGACGGAGTATTTTTAAAACTCAAGTTTTACTGAAATACTCATTTTTACATTACTTGATATTTAGAAGGATAATTTTACCTTGTAAATCAGCTCGTCTGAGTGCGGGATCGTCACTGTATTAATGGCTTCTAACGCTGTGTCATCATCATGATGACATCCATGTTTGGGACAACTTTTCTGTAGGTTCTGAAAGATGGTTCTGTACGCTTCCTCCCCTAGAATTATGACTGTTTGGTAGGAGCAGAGCATTTAGTCAAAAGTCTCTAACTGATAAATTAACGTGCTTGGCTATCCTTTATTATAGCAATCATAAAGTTGGGTCTAGCTATAAAGCGATGAGGGCATTTGTTTTTAATTGTATAGGCTTATTGTAATACGGAAATGAAATACTATTGTCTTCAAATGTAAAGCCTTTAAAGTTCTTACATCTATTTCATTGACAGCCTATAACAGAATTTTTCTTTTATGTGAACGTAAGATTTTGAAATGATAACATTTTTAGATTTGAGTGTTGAATATTTTGATTGGGTCTTGGGTGTTTCGGTTTGGTTTTGTTTTGTTTTGTATTTGTGGCATGCAGTTGCTCAGTGGTAGTGTACCTCAAAGTATTTCTGAATATCTCATAGAGCATTATTTCATATAAATCTTTTCAACATATGGTTATGTTAACAGTACGCGCCCAAATCCTGCTCTGTGTGTAGGTTGTGTATGTTGTGTTCTGCAAGTGGTAGGGCAGAGCGGGTCACAGAGCACGGGCTAACCCCATCAGAGCTCTGTGTCTGCAGTTGATCTCCAGCCTTTGGAATAAACTGAGCTTTATCCCTCTTCGTTGTCTGAGTTGAAGCATTAGTTCAGGTAGATTTCTCTGACCTTTCCCAGTTAAAGAACAGTCTTCAATTATCCACAGAACAGCAGATTTGTTTGTCCAATTATAATAAGATTTAATAAGGTTAGCAAAACGGATTTAATTCAAATAAGATGTTTTCTCCTCAAGAAACAGCCATTTCAGCCTTTTCAGGCCACCAACCTCAGCAGAACCCTGTCATCACTTTCTGTGTTACGTGTGCAGGATCACCGCTTATTTTATCTCATGCCACATTTCTTTTTTTTCTTTTCTTTTTTTTCCTTTGATTTTACAGGGTAATCAGGAAGCTACAGCACCTCCTGACACAATGGCACAGCCTTATGCCTCAGCCCAGTTTGCTCCACCTCAGAACGGTATCCCTGCAGAATACACAGCCCCGCATCCTCATCCAGCTCCAGACTACACAGGCCAAACCACAGTTCCAGAGCACACGTTAAACATGTACCCTCCTGCTCAGACACACTCCGAACAGAGTGCAGCTGACACAAATGCACAAACTGTCTCCGGCACAGCCACAGTAAGTCCAAGGTTACAGCTATTTCGAAAGCAGTACGTTTCGAGTTGCATGTCTGTTTGTTGATAACGTTTATTCTTCCGTTCCATTTAATAATTTTGCACATCATTTGCGTTAGAATTACCATTTCAAGGCTGAAAGTCGGTCAAAGTTTATTGTTGAACTCGGAAAATATAATTTTGCGACACTTGGAGCCTCTTAGTAAGTGTGGGAGCTTTGGAGAATCTGTAGTTTTCCGTTTCTACAGTATTAGACAGACAAAATAATTAATAGCAAGCACGTGAATCATATAATAAAGTTTGACTAAGTCCAATATGGGAAAACATTGGCAAAGATTGTTTGTAAGCATTCATTTGTGGAGGAAAAAAAAACAAAAAAAAAACAAAAAACACAAAAAAAACCCCAAAAATAAACCCAAACCAGGCTCATTTTGTTATTTTTAATGACCTCTGTATTTTTGACACTTAGGAGTAGTTCTCGATAGAAGTGATAATTGAATGATACTGTCCTGAAATTACTTGCAGAACTGTGTGAATGAGGGTTGTGAGGAGCACGTCTGTAATACTTTATTTTCTAGAGAGCTTGTTTGTGCAGCCGTTACCCAAGTTGTGTGTGGATCTGTGCTCAACAGAGCAGAAATGATAGACTTTCCTTCTATTTGATTTATATATGAAGTTCTGAAGTGTCATGAATTATGCAAGAGACTGCTTGGATGGACCTACGTTATAATTTTAGTCACAGACTTCACACATCGATAGTTTAGTGCTTCTGTCTTAATTCTCGATTGGGATCCAATATATCCCATGACAACAGCTGGCTGATTTCTGGGCCATCAACCACCTGCAGTACGTGTGTGGGATCTAGTGTGGAACAGACAGCACACTGCAGTTTGAGCGTGCACTTGAAACATCTCTTCTAGTTGTCCTCATCCTGGCCGCAACCGTGCTCCTTACCTCATCTTACCTCCCCCTTAACTCCCCTGGCATATACCCAGCCTTAAAAAAGCTGCATGAGTTCTGACAATTTATGGTTATCACCCTGGCACGGATTGAATTCTATGGGTACGAACAAGAAAGAAAAGCAACATCAAAAGTACAAAAAAAAAAAAAAAAAAAAAAATTCCTTGCTATTATCATGGAGGTATCGTTATGAATTAATTACACAGTTTTGTGGTTTATAAAGTAAAATGTTTCAGTCCTTTTAATTTTTGACCTGTTAACATTTTATTGCCCCGACTGGCCCTTGGCTCTAGTAGTATGAGAAAGTTGAAGTTGAAAAGCATCCTCATAGTACAAATCTCATAGTCAGTTTCGCAGCTGTACAGTGTCTCCTCTTACTCATCTCTTTGCTAAATTTACGTCCTAGAGTTCCTTCCAGCTTTTTTAATTTCTTTCCATAATTATTGTTGATTGTTGTCAAACTCTTGTCATATGCCACTGTCATTTCTTCCGAGCAAGAACCCTAAGCTGAATAGTCCAGAAGAGATTGGATATTTACTGAAAATATAGTGTTTCCAACTGTCCTTATCTCATTCTTTTTACATTCTACCATTCTGCTTGCTCTTTTGACCACTGATGCACACTCAACAGTCCACTGTGATGCCCAGCTCAGGCTTTTTGTATTTTATAACTCTTGGTCTCTTTGCCATTCAGCTCTGAAGTAAAAGACTGTCAGTGCTAAAATCAATGGTAAACACCTGTCAATGTGAGTGGGACAGGAACTCATCCCTCATCATTTATTGCTTTCAATTCATTGTGTTTCCTCACCCCTTTTTGATTTTTCGGTTTGAAGAAGTGTTAGTCTCTTTATCAGAAAAGTCAGGTATGCGTTTTTCCATTTTCCATGGCAAAGGCTGATGAAAAGAAATAATTTGGATTGTCTGCAATGCCCTTATCTTCTTCGAGTGCTCTATTCAATCCCAGCTCTAGCAAATCCAATGATTCCCTTGAACGTTTCCTTCTTCTGATATACTAATAGGCTTTATTGTTATTTGTTTTTGTATCCTTTGCTCTCTGCTCTTCTTATTTCATTTTTTTTGCCTTCCTAATATCCAACTTATATTTTACCTGTCGTACGCTTTCTCCCTTCTGGTTCCACTTGGAGTGAATTTCCATTCTCTGAAGGATAAAACACTTCAATTCCACTAACCTTTTGTATTTGGTGACTATAGTCTATTTGTTCTTTTTATTAATGATCCTTTTCTTGCCTTCCTGTTTCCTTTCTTACAGAGGAATGCACATAACTTTTTGAAGTAGCTCCCATGCTGTTTATAAAGAATTAGTTTTCCCTACTTTTGACTTTAGGGTATTTTTGAGAAAGTTTTGTTTTGCTTAGTTTCTTCAAAAGGATATATTTTTATTTTTTTTTCTAAATTGCAACGTTATACTGAAAGTTGTGGATATTATCCCTCCCTGGCGAACAATGCATTGAAAATACAAGTCTGGTGGTGTATCTCTATGGATCTACATTGTTCAAAGCAGCCTTGACATTTAACATACTACTCACCAGTTAGTTTTACAAATTTACAGTCGGATATTGTTTGCACAGTTTAATTATGGGTACCTAGATCTAAAAATCTGTTATGGTGTGTCTTGTTAGCATTGCACTTAATACGCTGTAGAGACATTATGAACAGGTATATGCAGATGGATCCCAGACAGATTTGACATGGGCTTTGTAATATTATGAGGGTCCAGCTGTGTACATCTCTCAAAAGGTTTAATAATGTAAGTTTTTATTATGAACCACAGCTTCAATAGCGCTGTGTCAACACCGTAACTCCATGTGTTCTTTATTGTTGAAGGGAAAAAAAAAAAAAAAAAAAAGTTTCTTTCCAGTTTCTGCTCGCTTTCTGAATAGCTGGTTTCCAGTCTGAAAGACTTGTAAGTGGAATTGATGTGGGGACATCGTGGCATTTTTTTGGTAGGTTCCAATATAGAGAAGAATAATCGATTAATCCTTCACAAAAGGATACTCTTGTGGTTAAAGTAGATTTGACAAGCTACTGGGGGCAAGATCAGTGTTTGAATTTTCTTATTCACATGTATATTTATGTACATGTGAACCTGGGTATAGCGCTAAAAAGGATCAAAACATTTTGAAATATGAAGCAAATAAGCTGCAGGGCAATTACCTAATTTGTAGAACTGGTACCAGAAGTGACTTAACCTCATCCATGAAGGACTTAATCCGCTCAAGCTGGACACATACACAGACCTCCTTTGTGTGTCCCAGTTTCTTTTTGTCTGAAAGAATCGTACACTGAAGTTAGAGCTCACATTGGATCTAGTGCGACCCAAACCCCAATAAAGATATAAATGATAAAGATAAAAATAAAAAGGCTCCATGCACCTTCTCTTGAATCCTTTACTGCAGCACACAGTGTGATCCCAGCCCAGCTGGAACTGCTTTCAGTATCCCCATTTGCTGCAAATTGTACAAAATTCCCATCTCCAGTTTTATTACAGGTTTGCAATTCTGTGCTATTAATATACAAAGTCTATAGATTTGATTTCCTTATGAGGAGAATCCGTAGGCTCTAGCAGAGGTTTCCTAAGTTGTCTTTGGTCATTCAAAGTGGGTGTGAAGTAGGACCGAGTCCCGATGGCAGTGCTTGAAACCAACCTCAAGTTGGGGTGGGTCATTAATTCAGCCTTAACAGAATATATAGTGTTTTCTATATGCTACGAAAGCAGACAAATCTGATCAGAGGAGAATGTATACTTGTCTTTGATTAAAACAAAAGTATTTTGTTGAGAACTTAATAGGAGGGGATCCTTTTTTTCCTCTTGGATTTTACTTTTTATAGCAAAACATTCATTGCACGAACCCTTTCACACCTTGAGCTTCTCCAAAGAGCGCACAGAATACCTGAATATAATCCTCTGGGTATCTTTTGTCATTTGTAGCACTGACTTTCTGTGGACTTCCAGCTGGCTTGGGCATCTACTCTTTCACAAAACGTGCCATTTTCTTTACGCTTCTCTCTTAGTTTATTTCCAAAGTTCTTTTCAGTTAAGAAAAAATATTTTGTTGCTTGCTTTTGCTCAAATTGACTAACAAGCACTTTGAGAAACGCTATTAAGGAGTATGGACTGTTAGGATATTGTTAAAAATTTACTTTTCTGCATGTTATGCTTCCCTATTTCACACATAATTTAATGGACGTTCATTTAGCAGTGAAGCTGTAGGATTAGTAATGCTCTCGTGCTTACAAAAAGTGTGTTTCCTAGTGAAAATTTTCAATTCTTTTTTTGATAAAATAGTGTAAAACATTGTTTTGTTAGGGTAAGTTTTGGACAAAAGATACGTTTAGATTGTATGTATAGGGATTGCTAACTTTGTATTTGGATGCTATGAAACAGGAGAAAATGTACAAGACGAAAGAGAAGTAAATAAAGACAGGATGATTTAGCTGAAATAATATAAAATCATCCGTAGGTAATAAAACACTGTCAAAAGTTACTTTGAGTCTTCTCTGAATAATATGGTTTTCATCTTTTTGGATCAATATGTTTGTTTAACTTTAATCAAGGAAGTAGTCCATCTGAGTACATGCATAATCAATACTCATCCAGTACTGGGTTATTTAAGTGCTGGTAGACTTTTGGAGTTGCATAGCATCAAACATGCTTTTAGTCATTAAGAAAAATAATAAATGGCTTCTTTCAAGAAGGCCGGATCAATGATAAGTGTATTACAAAGTTATGATAAAAGTAATGTCTGATGATTTTGCAGAGTGGTTTTGAGCGTTATGTTAAATATTTTCAAGTATTTTTCAGTAAGATGTTTGATCCTTTTGTGAAATATGAAATCACCTTTTACCTGTGTACTGATATACGTATATATTATACTATATAATACTATTTATACATATATAATACTACATATTGTACATACATAGTTCTGAGAGTAAAACTTGTTCAATCCTTGCCAGTGGTTTTTCATGCACAACTTCTGTGGATGTCAGTGGGAGAGAAGTATGTAAATACAAAGGGCATCCACTGGGCGTGTGCAGGAAAGCAGGTAATAGAGTGAATAATATAACTCTAGTGTTTCCTATTCTAACTGTGTTATACTAATCATGGTATGGTAAAACCTGAGTTTGTAATAATGCTCTGTGTTTTGTGTATGTGTGTGTATGTAAAATAATATTCAGCTCTGAACGTAATCCTGCTTTTGCATTAGAGAAAACTTGAGGTCATTGGGCGCTCTGTCTGCCTTGGATTGTGAATTCACCAGGCTTGACAAGTTGAAAAGCCTTGATAAGTTCTGTGCTTGGATGGGATAAGTTCTGTGCTTGGATGGGATAAGTTCTGTGCTTGGACAGGGGTCGTCAAGGAAAAATGCATTTGGAGGGGTGTTGGTGGTTCAGTGCATGGCGCTTCTCTGCCTCAGGTGGCTCTGAGTCGATACTCAGCGTGGCATTAGGGGACGCGGCACTGCTGGAGACCTCTAGAAGTGGTGCCCAGGTGGGGGCTGTCTCTGCTCGGTGAAGATGATGAGGTGCTTTTCGCGTAACTTCATCGTTACGACTAAATTTCAGCTTGGTTACTACCGGAATTCTTCCTGTGGCAGCCACTGAACGTGATGCTCTTCTGTGTGAAAATAATTGATATATTAGATATTAGACGTCTGTTATAGTTGCCTTGCTTTTCCTTAAAATTTTGTATGTTGTTTGAACTCTAATGTTTTGTGAGTTGGATGATTGCTTTTCTTGGTGTTAATGATGTCCAGGTTTGTGCATTTTTCAGTCGTGTTGCAGAAACTATCTCTTCATCTTAGGATGTAGGAAGGCTTAGTGATACTCCGTACTGAAAAATTATTTACCGTGTTGAACTTAGTTGTTACGGGGAACGGAAAGATATACAACCTTGGAATTTTTTTTAAATTTTTTTTTTTTTTTTTTGGTACTGATTTCTCTATTGCATTTTTTAATTTGGCTAAGAAATCTTGACAGTAGCAAGCATTTATAGTGAAGTGTTTAAATTCCTTGTCTAAGCCTGCAGGCGGGTAGATTGTTACTACAGTTCTCTGCTGCATATTACTGTTTCTTATTATGATAGCTCTTTTTCCTGCTCTGTTCTTTACGTAAGTTATTGGTATAAGTGATGGGTTTTTTTGCTTTCTTTTCTCCCTGATGCTTAGTTCTTATCCTCCTTCTCTCCTATTTTATTCCTGGTCTGTCCATCCCCTTGAGGGTATGGGATACGTTAGCTGTTTCAAGAAATTCTATTCCATATTAAACAGTGCGCTATATCCTACTTGGTTTACATGTGTCTGTCGGTTGTTCTTACAACGCTGAAGTAGAGATGTTTAAAAGACAGTTTGCTGGTTCATCACGTAACTGTGGTTGTGCTTGTTAGCCTTGAGGTAAACTGCGTCAAAATCCAGCACACCAAGTATACGCGTAGTGAGTGGGACACTTCTCAGTGCTGCTGAGCGCAGCTGGCGTTCTTGTCTCTGCTTTTGCCTAGTACGTTTTCGCAGTGCACCTGGAACGTGGATCCTGGAACTGCCTCTTGTGGCTTGGGAAGAAAAAGTTGACTGGCTTGCCTCTGTGCATAGTTCTGTCTGGAGAGCATGCCGTGCAGATAACCACGTCAATCATTTCTTTAAATAGTGGCACTGTGCTCCCTCTCTTCACCTGCCTTGCAAGTCAGATTTCCCCATGGATATTTTTTAGTCCCAACCTCTATCAATGACCCATTTTTTGTTCTATTTCAGTTCCATATTTTTGGTCGATAGATGTTAGCCACCAGTTTGCTAAGATGTTTGATGATGCTTTAACAATAGTTACAGCAGTGTTTATTCATCTAAATCATACCCTGCTGGCATAGGCTGTTGTATCAGCATGCTATTTCATTTATATTACCTATTGTATTTGGTCCCGACTGCTACTTGAAGAAAAATTTTCAAGGAGCTTTTTTTTTTTTTTTTTTTTTCAAGACCCTGAGTGCTTCAGGAGCTGCAGAAGCATGCAGCCTGGTCCAGCTCTTACTCTAGAGTGAAGAGATCAAAACTGACATCCCAAATAGATAACATAATGCTGCGCTAGTTTGGTGAGGCACGGTAATGACTTGTGATCATAGGCATTATTACTTCTGAAAGGCTGCCTTGCAGAGAACCCTGCGTGTAAACTTTGTAACCGTACCCCATGTGTATTCCTTTGCCTGTGCTAAGGAATAGCGGGAACATACTGCTCACTTGAGCAGCTGTATGTGTCGGTGCATGCTCTAAAATAGCTTCTTCTCAAGGATACACAGAACCTTAAACCAACTGGTTTCTGTGAGACTGTTTATAAAGTGCCTGTTCGTATACTTAGTTGTTTTGCTTGATAAGAAGATAACCACTTTTTTTTTTTTTTTTCTTTTTTTCCTCCGCCCCGTGTTGCTGAGTTAACTTAGCCTTTGCTCCCATAAAGTGCTTGTCATTCTGTGAGTGGGTGTCCGATGTGAGGAGAGCAGCTGCTACGCTGCCAGCTAATTGTGCCACCTATCAGCACGTCTGGTGTTCTTCTGAAATCTCAGTAACCGCTCCTTGTGATATAGGTATCACCTCAGCGTCTTTTTCCTTTTGATTTGCAAATGTGATATTGAATCATAAAGACGAATATTCTGGGGTTGGTTATTTGGTGGGGGTTTGTTTTTTTTTTTGAGATATTGTGATTTTAACTTCCTCTCATGATTTTTGAGTGCCTGAAATTGGTGAAGTAATAAGGCTGAAGCTCCTTGCCCAAAACAAAAAACCCCACCCAGGGATAAAGAGGGCAATTACGCTGTGTCATCTCTAGTGATGTTTATTCAAATTAAGTAGCCGAATGCCTCCGAATAACCCCCTGAATGTTCACTGCGTCGCAGACTGACAGTTCTTAGATCCCTTGAACAGGTAGTTCCAGCCAACTCTAAAGCAGATTTAAAGCACAAAACATTGCAGAAGTCTTTTGAATCCCAGTGTCAGTCAGAGATACAGCCATATTACTCCAACTTGAAATGGTTCTTCTAAAAAACACTACAACTCCTGATCTGCCAAGTTTAATTGACCAATTGATCAATTTAAAATTTTCTCCCTGCTTGGCCCTGAAAGAGTTAACAATATTGGGGGTTTTTTATTGTCTCTCGGGCTCTTTTTTTCTCCACACCAATCCTTTTACATGTCGCATTACTGACTTTTTCTTCTTTTCCATGTAGTCTAAGTAGCCATGGCATCCAAATGCTTTGGCTGTACTTCAGGTTCTGTTGTATTGAGAAAAACCTTTGTTGCACATTTTGCTGAATAAACTGAGCATAAATTTCAAAGGGGATCTTGGTATGATGAAATAGCTAATTACGACTTTGACCTTCTGCATCTTTGCTTCACATTGTAACATGGTAATTAAAATTGATCCTTATGGGGGGAGGATTTTTTCGTGGTGAAAATTAGCTCTCATTTTCACTAAATTCAGGAGTGGCCGTGCTAGGTTAGGTAAGACTAATGATGTTTTCCATTCTCTTTTAATTGGCATGCAAATGGTAGTTAGTGGTTTGCAACTTTATCAGAAGTTATCCATTCCTCCCTGCACCAACTTTTTGTAATTTCCGTATAAATTTGTACATTGCTGGGAGTGCTTTCTGCAGTGGCGTGAGGAGAACATGTTTGTAACTTCTCGGTGAACCAGCACCATCCCTAGGTCCTTGCTTGGAAGCAACTGGCTCTCCATTAGAGAGGCCAGAACGGTCAGGTAGCACAGGTAGATGGAAAACCGGCCAGGTTTGTAGTTAAAAGCTATCGAAGATCATTCAGGTAGAGACTTCCTTTCTTCTTAAATCGTAAGGCTGAATTCCTGTTAATGTGACAGTCTTTGCCCAGGGTTATACAAGAGCTAAACTTACTCTCCTGCGTGATTACACGTGGGTCTCAGCTAAGGGTGGCTTAGTGGTTTATTACCCCCCAAGCCAAGCCTGAAAATATTTTTTCCAAATCCTGTTTATACTCTCAAGTTTCCATTCCTCTCCCACACATCTGTCTCTTCAGCTTTCCCGCACACCCACCTACCTACCCACAGAATTACTTTAATTAAATGTTACTCATGTGTGGGCTTCCTTACCACTTCTCCCTGCTTAAGCTGTTCCCTTTCTAGGGTCAGTATGAAAGAGTGACTTGATCCAAACCTTCAACTTTTCTATCCATCAGTATTAGAAAGACAGTACTGAGGCACGTCGATCTGTCTTGGCTTAACCTGCGAGCAGGTGAATGCATCTGTAAGTTTGAAGCTGCTTTATTGTCTACCAATGATGTGACAGGGTGAAACATCACAGGCAGGAGTAGACAGAGGACAATTTTGTTATTAACTAGATATGCATTCAGGAAAGGGGTAGAAGTTCTTCCTTTCAGACTTTACCAGAAAAGAAATTAGCCCGAGAGAACAGTCCAGCACGCACGTCATGCTCCATTTGGTCTTAATGTGCTATGCAGAAAAATTTGGGTGGTCATTTTAAATTGCACAGATCTAGACAGTAAATGGCCAATAATTTATTAATTAATTGTAGAAATTCCAGATGAAGGGACAAGAGAGGAACTTGGTTTTGTTCTGTCTTGAATTAATCCTGCATATATATGGCAATTGGTTTTTTTTTTTACAAAAGCGTGACATGGAAGTAGTAATCTACTACTGTCAAGATGCTGCGATTTGAGGAAGACCAGAATCATGGGTTGTTGTCTGTCCTGGTTTTGCTGGATGAGAATGCAGCTAGGAGGTCCATTCGCACCATTAGTCTACAGGAGATGGACTTGGGTTCTGAAAGCATTCATACCTTTGTGCTGCAAGCTGCAGGTAACGGTTATTAGTAGGAACACAAGATAACTGCCTTAGTGAATCTGAACTCCTCCATATATAATTTTCAGATTTGAATATGAACGTTCCTGTTTAAAGAAAACTATTTCTTATTATTACTATGCTTTTCTCTTTTTATTAAAATCAAAATGCTTTAAAATATATTACAATTTATTTATAACACCAATAATACATGCACAGAGCAGTATCTTGATTTTAAAAATTCAAGTACTGTTAAAACTATATTTACTCTTGCTGTCACAGGTTTTGTTCCCAGTTAAGAGAGTTTATACTTTACAGTTGCATCTTGTAGCTAGACGCTATTTAAAGAGTGTACACATTTGATAACTAATTTATTAAAATATGCATTTACAGTAGAATGCCTCGACCAAACTGTTACATGCTGTTCTCCCACAGCAAAAGCAACCCCCCTGTTCTGTTTCTCTTGATGTGAAACCCACTTAGTTGCTCTGGATAAAACGGAGGGTTTTTTCATGTTGATACGTGAGTAGCTGTTAATTTCAAAAAAAAAGATAGTGTGAGCTGATTCGAGTAAAACCTGATCTTATTGGAGGGTTTTTTTGAGCTGTGAGTAGTTGCCATGTGCTTTGTGTTTTTTTACTTACATGATTAAAGGTGAACTTTTAGTTACTTTGTTGGCGCTGCAGGGACAGAGGGTAAATATTTCCTAATCTATTGACAAGTTTTTATATCTGTATATAAAACAATTGCTAATTTTTTGAAAAGGACTTACTTAAATGCAAAACCTCCCTCTCCTTTTGCTTGCGTCTTGCCTGCTTTTCATATTTGGGTGCATTTTAGGGGTTTTTTTTGTCTTCCTCTTCGTCTTTACAACACTTTATTCATTTTTTTATACTCTTCCTCTGGTTTTCCTTTGGTTATTATTCAATATGCCAGCTTTGTCTCTGCTTCCAGTTTCTTCCCATTTTGTGCTCATTCCAAAATCATCTGGGAGTTTACTCTCATGTTTTCCCCCCGATAGGAATTACAAAGCCAGATACTATTGATTTTAATGTAGCATGGAGACAATATCTATTTTTCAGGAGGGAATATATAGTTGATATGAAGAACATAGATGAATGCTCTGGTATTTGTGTATCTAGATCACTGCATCTTGCCGGTTCTAGATGGGTGGTATCCCACACAGTTGTGTTGCCGTCTCAGCATACTCTGCTGCCTTTTTTTGATTTAGAAAAGCTTCTCAACAGCTTTCTAAGAGAGACCCCTCAGGTCATCTACTACTCTCGCTTAAAGGGGCTTTCTGCATTTGCTTTTCCAGCGGAGACCTCTTTAAATCTCACCCACTGAAGAACTGAGCTCTTCCCTTTCTGGGAGCTGCCTCAGAGCTACAGTCAGAGTCTTACCCCGGTACTCAAATTCTGCGATGCCCGTTTAAAACCCCTCTCGGAATGGCAGGAGAATGTGTCAGTAGTCTTCAGGGTCTTCACAGCTGCAGCAATTGGTTCTGTAAAGATGCTTGTGAGGAGGATGAGGAGGAGGAGGGGATTAAAGATTGCCTGTGTGGCAGCTTCTCATCAGCCTCTGCCACAAGGACTAATAACACCTCCAGGTGCTGTAGACCAAGATCATGAAACTCTCTGTTGATGGAACAGAGGATTTCAAAGTTTGTTTGCCATTGAGGCCATCTCAATCTTTAGATATTGACTGACTGCATATCCTGTAACAGACTGGCACCGCCTCCCAGCTTCCACATACCTTGAAAAATAAGAAAGGAGGGTTTCTCTTGCTGTGCTTTTTTGCTTTGGATTGTAATTAAAATACTTTTCTCTTATTCTCTGATTTAGAAAAGAAAAAATAAAAATAAAAGAGCAGCAGAATGCATTCTGATTCAATCAAAAGAGGAAAGCATGATCACCATCATCAAGTCTTTTCTCTGCCTGTGTTTTTTTTTTTTGTTGCCGTTATAAAAAGTGTGTCAAAAGATGTCAACTATTTAATTTAATAAGGATTCACGTAAGTTCCAGCTGTTCCAGAATAGTATCTAAATATTTGATTTGAAAACAATATGTGTACCAACACTGCAGCATACTGCAGGCATGAGCACCCAGCTAGCCAGAAAGATCTGAGGGAGTCTGTGCTAATTAGTGTTTGCAGATGAAGCTTCTGTGGCCGTCGTTTCAGTTCTTAAAAGATCTTGTGCCTTATAATCAAATAATGTGTGAGATGAGAGATGTCTACAAAACTGAATGGAAACGGTGAATTTACTATTTTCAAGTTACGATAATGCCGGGGCTCTTAATTTGGCTTATTCATAATGATGTGATATATTTTGTAATATGTTCATATTACAGAAAATGTTATTGCTGCCTTTATTTAAAGAGATTTATGGACAAAATATAGCTACAAACTGTCGATTTACTTAAAATATTTAAAAGTATTAATCTTAACATGAAACTGTTCAAAAAGAAATTCTGAGTCTTTTTCACTTACATCAAGGAAAAATTAATAGTTTAGGCTAAGGAAGTTTGCTTTTAACATTTGCATTTACTTGCAAATGTAGCAGTTCTGTTGCCTGTTTGCTCAGAGTCCTTATTCTTTTCGTTTTAGGTGTATGGAAATACTTGTGCTGAGAAATACGGTTTCTTGTGGACACGTTCCCACCCCTTCATTTCCTTTCTTGCGTAGTTTTCAAGTACAGTGTTATCGAATGTAATGCAACAGATGCCAGGTTTCACCTCTGAATATTTGTATTTCCTTGTTCTTATACATAAACTCTTAATTTATTTATTTTTTCTTAAAAAAAAAAAAATAAAACCAACAACAAAAAAACACAAAACAAAACAAAAAAAAACTAGCAGGGACAGGCAGCAAATTGTCCTAACCTGGAGCAGCAGAAATAGTGGAGCTTCATTGTTTATATGTGAATGTCACTTTTTTCTCTTTTTAATACCTTTTGAACATTTTGAAGTTTTGACAGTGTGTTTGGGGACAAAAAAAAAATAGTGGGTGGTGTTAAAAAGTAAAGGCTAGAAAAGAGAAATAAAAAACAGAATAAAAGGTAGATTTTAAGCAAATTGAAGGTCTTTTCTTTGACCGTAATCCCTTAAAGTGATGAGCTTAAAATACTTTACAATTAGGGAGTTTTTGAGGAAGCTTCCTTAAATTCCTGGGGTTTTAATATCTCTTTCTGATTTACAAAATCAAAAATTTAAAAGTTGAATGACTGAACATGTTTCTAAGGTAGCTGCTGAATCATTTCTAACGTACTGGTGTTCATAATAATCAAATAGGACAATTACAAAAGTTATTGTTACCTGTGTAGTTCCCTGCCCTGAGTTTATGCAGAGCTGCTGGGTAGTTGTGTTTGAATACACCTTCATTATGAGATTTTTCCGTTACCACAAGCTGATGGGTGACATTTTAGTGGAGTCGTACACATGAACTGAAACATCAGGCTTGCGCTGAAATGTCAGTACCCGCTGGTGTGCGCAAAGATACCCAATACTGGTTACCATTTGGGCTATTTAACTTTTGTCTGGGAGGTAATCTTGAGGATATACGGGTAGTTCTAACACTTTGGAGCACTGCAGGCTCCACTCATTGTAAAACTGCTGAAGTTACCGTACAGACTGGCAGTATGTGTACTTGTGAAATGGCTCACGCATGCAATAAAAGCACTTTCACACCAGCATAAAATGTTGCTATTGGCTTCTTCCTGTCTCCAGCAAGCATTTCCAATTTTAGAACTTTCTTCCTCTCATTTTTGAGCTCGACTCCCTCTTTTTTTTTTTTTTTTTTTCCCCACCGAGTTGAAAGTGTTGCAGATCCATTCCTTTTATCTCTCTGTTCGCTCTTGAAAGAAACTTGCAGCCATTTCTCGTGTTACTTCTCTTTTTACATGTACGGCAAAGCCAACTTTCCAAAGATTTTAATGTGTTTTATAGACAAAACATGTTCAATCAAAGCGTTTGAATCACTGATTCTGTTCTGCACTTTCTAATGGAAAGAGCAAGGTTCCTCTCTTTTTACCGTTGTTGTTACACCGAGAGATACTTCTGTTTTCAACACAGGTGTGGTTTGGCTTCTTTTGGGGAGGGACGGAGTGGGTGGTGTTTTGATTTTTTTCAAATATCTACTTTCAGAACAGCAAATTCACTAGAGCTCAGGCTCCCATGTGTTCACCTTAGCCCAATGCATCTAATTTTTCTGCCAGAACTTTCATCCAGATGTAGTTTGAGGAATTGGGGTATTTGGAGGTTTTCAAAATTAAGATTCCCAATTAAACTATAATAATACACGTGCCTAGAAATGCAGCATACACTCACTATGTGCTTGATGTAGATGATGTGAGTAATGCTAACTGTGCATGTGTAGCAAGTCTTGTCTGTGGTAAAATTAAGCCATTTTGTATGTCACATTTCTCACTGAGAAACGTGGTGGCCCTACTAATCATCCATGCCTTGGCCACCCACTATATAAAATTGCTTTCTAGTACCACCAGCTGTCTAATATCTCTACAGACAATCTTCTCAGGTAGCAAACTGAATCTAGTCTCAGTGTCTCCAGTTTCCTTAACCTAAACACTCCTAATGCATTGGCCCAAATTTGAGTAGCTTTCTAATTAATTGAATTATTGATTCGACATGCTGATTTGACGTATTTCAGACACTGATCGCTTAGACCTGCTAAGTTTAGAACCAGCTAGCTAGCATAATTTAGGAGCCTGGTATTTTTTATTTTGATTGAATTTACTGTTTCCTGTGCTTTTGAGCCTTTAGCCTTCAGTCAGAAGGAAGGAGGCTCGTATTCCTGAATATTCAATTTTTGTGTTTGCGTCTGTTTTCTTCCGTGAAGAATGTCTAACTTTGCCTTCGTTACGAGTAACGGACGTTTCTGTGCAGCATAGAGTTACTCATTGTTGCACGAGACACTCACAGGAAGGTTCCTGCATGTGTGGTGTAGTCATTCCACAGGTATCAGGTAATCATTTGAGTTGAGACTAGACCTGAATTTATTTTACAATTCATGGTTTAACGAGCATTGCAAGCATACTCCGCTCTCATCCGGAAAGCTGCGTGCCCTCAGGTATATGGTCTTGCTGCTGGGACTTAAAAGAGAGGCATGAGGCTGCCTGGTGCTGTTTCTCTAAGTTTGTTGCCCCTGCAACAAACTCTGCATTTACTACAAGGAATTGTTCTTGATCATACTTTCCAGGTGGAGAAATGGGAATTAACTAGGAAATCTCTGAGATTTGGTTGGAAATACGAATCCTTAGGGGACACTTTGCAACACCTTGCCCTCCTAAACAAATGCTGTGTTTGTTCAGCAGTTTTCAGTAAGCACAGATATTTCATGCTAATTGTTATTTACATTATTTACAGGTGGGATTTCTGGCAAAATTGAATAGTGTCCAGGTGACAAATCTGTTGCTCTCAAATTTGCTAAAATACCTTTGTACCTTCTTCTGATTAGGTTTGTGAAAATAACACTTTAGTTGCATGTTTAGGTCAATTTTAGCACAAAGAGAAAGGCCTTTGAGTGCTGTAAGGGCTTGAAGAAGTTTTTATTCTTCATTTGCTTCAGTCTCAGCTTTGTAGTCATGAGTTCACCGTCCACTCTCCTGTATAGTAAAGGCTGAGTGGAAAATACACAAGATACCCGAAGCTGATGTTAATGCTGCAGGAATATAACATGGGGGCTCAGTGTTGCACCGTACAAGCTTGTTGGTGCTGATGAATTACCTTGTCACGGAGATGTAACTAATGTTAGGAAATCTTACAGTGTGGTTTGTTTTTTTTTTTTTTCCTCATAGAGATGTCACAGTGACTGTAGGAGGATGTATGACATGCTGTGTTACTGCCTTAGGACCAGAATGTGTTGTCTGCTTTGGTGCAGCTGAGGGACTGAGGGGTTTATATTAGGAGCAGCTTGCGAGGGCACAAGGTAATGTATTGGTGCATTACAGGGCTGCTCTAACCTGATTTTGAATGCAAGGCGACCTTTCTTTGTTTTCTCTAACATTTCTGACATGTGACCAGGTGATGATTCCTTGTATAAGGGAAGTTGAATCACATTTCCTACCACTCATAGGGTAGTAGAAAGCACTTTGAGATAAGAGAGCTTACAGGCTCAAATGATAAAGGTGTTTCTTCATATTCAGAAGTTCTTTAGGTTTGGGAGTACTATGAGACTGAGATATTTCTGAAATGGGATGTTACTGCTTTAATCTCGCATAATTATTTCTTTCTTGTTGAGTTTGGAGGACGATCCCCTCCCAGCATCTCATGAAAAGATCGATTTCATCCTCATGACTATTTTGTGAGATTTTGCTGACTTACATTTATTGTTTTGTTCCCCTTTTGCAGAGGAGGAAGTAGGGTACAAGTAGTTTAAAATAACCTGCCAGAGGCAAATCTGTGACAAAAAAAGATTTCAGAAGCTGGCTGTCCAGAGCCTAAATGTCTAGACTGAGAGATAGTCTTTTTCCCATACCAACAGAATGCTGTTGCTGAATTTCATTTTGAACAGATGTGTGCTTTTGGAGCATTGGGTGTTGCACAGATTACAGTCTAAGCTTGATTTGTGTGAATGCTATGTTTCAGGTGTATGAATAAGAAAAAAAATTGGTAAATACTCTTGTTACTTAGGAGATGTGTATATATATATATATATTATTTTTTTTTTTTACAAAAGGTAAAACTCTGCAGCTTGGTTTAACTTTCAGCCATGCCGTGCAGACCATGTGAAGTTAACATCTCCTTGTCCACCTGCACCCCTTCCTTGGGATATGTGATGAGGTGCTACCACGTTCAGTGACAAGATGCATGTGCTCCTTTGCTTTGCCACAGTTTCCAGCTCTCTTCTACAGAGAGATGGGATTGAGGAGTCAAAGATGGGGCATGAAATGATATGAGGAACGTGACTGCTGCCAGGATCATGGCAAAGGTCGGGTGACAAGGGTCTAAAACTCCCCGTAGCATGCTAAATAGGAAGGTGTCTCCTGCATTATTGAACTTTACAAATACAGGGGCCTGTGGCTGTCGAGACAGAGAGAGAGAATGAAAACTGTCCTTTGACTTGCTGGGTTGTTGGGTTGAAAACCTACACTGCAAAATCTTGGGAAAGCTGCAGGAGGGGTGGCAGGGTATCTCAGTATGGACAAGGCACACGACTGGGGAAGGGGGATTGACTGGCAGCATTTTGTTGGAGAAGGGCACTATAGAGTGCAAAGCACCTCAGTAACCGAGTTTGTGTTTTTTTTTTTTTTCTGTAATAAATGCCGCAGGCATGTCCAATCTATATCTCAGTATGATTACCAGCAAGCAGGAATCCTTTGGAGGTCGAGACTGAATTCTTGTTCTTCCAACCATTGTCTCTGCACAAGTGTGCAGAGGATGGTAATAGCAGCACATACCCTTTTTCCCTTCCTGAGGCATTTTTTTCCTACCCCACCACCTTATTTTTTTCTTTTTGCCATCACTCAGGTGCTGTGGATAGGACGATAATGCTTTACCCTGCCACACACCCCTGAGAGAGAGCAGAGAAACGACAGGTTTAGACAGGCATTGTTTCTCTCAGAGATATGCTCAGCTTATGCAGTGGTGTTTGTTAGCCATCAATTTTATGAGAATGTTTGTAAGCTTACAATTTTTGCCTTGCTCATGGTCCCTTTCAACACCTCACATTTCATACTGATTTGCCAGGAAAAAAAATATTTGCAAGCAGCACTGTATTTGCACAATATTGGTACAATACATTCATCAGCTGCAGGGTTTTTTTTTTGTCAAATGTGGCTGTGCATATGGCATGGGGACATTTCCCACAGCATATATACTGCCTGAATTGCTGTTTTATTTTGTTAAATACCGAGCATGATCTGTAGCTGGAGAATCTATGACTTTAGTAATTGCAATGAATCTTGTACCAGGACTACTTCCATGTATTGTTTTGTTACAATAACACTGTTGAATATTGCAGAAAGCATAACAAATATATTCGCTGTTTCTAAAAAATTCTCGCTTTGTTTCAGAATAAAATTTGCATGAGAAGGCTTTCTGCACATTGGCATGAGACTGTATTTGAGGCATTTTGGTAATTTTGTGTCTGGTAATTTTCATGGATAGCGGGGGGGAAAAAAAAAAAAAAAAAGAGTTTTACTTTGCGTTAGTGGTTCGGTTAAAAATATGGACTGTATACCAAAGTGATTTTAAATTCAGGCAAAAAGAAATTACAAGTGTTCCTAAACAATGATAGCTAAAATACAGTGCTGTATATGAGCTTTCAGTTTGATAAATACTTACTTATGAGGTCATAAATACTTGAGGTACAAAAGGTTAATGTAGTGTGAAAGGCTGTAAAACACAGCGAGCAACCTGCTAGATCATAATGATGCATTAGTACCTTTCAGTATGAACGCTAGTGGTTATAAAATCTTTGGGTTGAATTTATTCTGTAATACAAGAATGTAAAGCCAGAGTATCTTCACTGTGTAGTTTTACTAATATTTTTATATTTATTTCTCTTTGTAAAAGGAAAAAAAAAAAAAAGGCTCTCATCTGCTCATAAGTGCCCACTGACTGAAACTGATACCAAAAAAAAAAAAAAAATCTTTTTCTCTAATATAATTTCTGAAGAGCGTATGTCAGGTGTTGTCTGTGTACTCAAAGTAAGTAATAAAATAAAGTAATACTCAGTGATTTTTTTTTTTTTTTGCCTTCTGTGTATTAATAATTTTCCATGAGATAAAGTAAGCAATAATGCATAAAGGAAACAAAAGTGGTACAAATTCTGTAAAGCAGTAATGCAATTTACCTTTGAGGAGAAGGAAATACAGTGCTAAATTCACAAAGTGAGCATTTACTGAATGATAAAATTGACTTTATCATAATAAACTCTAGTATTTCTCAGTCTTGGAAGTCCTCTGCAGTTTATAATTGTCTCCAATATGCTGATGCAGCTAATATTTCTCATTTAGTATCTACCTCTGTGAAGTGTTAATTTTCATGCTTTGGTGATCATTGCTTTTTACTGAAGCAAATTACTTCCTCTTACTCCTATATCAGAGTTTATGACAGATTAGGATAATTTTTCTGTAATTAATCTTTGGAGTCAGTTCCACTCTTTTCAATGAACTACCATGTCTTGGCCAGGCTAAATTGAAGCAGTTAATAAACTCTGGAATCAAATATGAAAAACTTTTATTTGCAGACTGTTGATACTTGCTTTCAGCCTTCACTGCTCTCTGGTTACACAATAAGTGTTTTACTTGGAGTTTATACTCTCTGTGAAGTACACCTGTATCAGGAAGATATTAAATCGTTTTGGAGAATTAAACAAGAAAAATGTCTACAGGAAAATATTTGATATAGCTGCATCAATTTTTTTTTTTTAGATATTATTATTTTTAGATGTTAAAAATCAACACATCCTGTTCTTATTAAGAGACACTTTAAAAATTGATAGTGTTTGGATTGTGCAAATACATCTTTAGTAAATCTCTGTAGATCTTTTTTTTTTTTTTTTTCCGTTTAAGACCACATTTAAATTTGCAAAGAGCACTGTAAGCACTTTGTGCTCTGACAGAATTAGCACAGAATACCTGGGAGAGCACAGAAAGTGAAATAACACATCTTGTAAAAGCCTCCATAATGTCTCTGAAAATAACGGATTTTTTTTAACAAATTTTGAGAGGGTTTATTTTATTTGGAGACAATTGGTCAAGCTAGAAATCCAAATAACAAACCCCCAGTAGGCCAGTAGATCAAGTTACAGGTATATTGTCATATTGTCAAATGCTGCTTCACATTACAAAATACAGGATTTTGATGATAAAACAAAAAAAGTATTATATATCACCAACTCATACTTGTGAATTAGGTTAGAAGGCTTTCTGTAACATACTTTTGGGCAGAAAGTTTGTTTATTTTGTTAGTTAGGGTTTTATTTTTTGCTATAATATTATCAGAGTCTGCAATGCATTAAAGCAACCACAGCTGTTCAGCCATTCGGATTGAGTAGCTGAATATTTCCATAGAGCCTCTTCCTTCCCTTTTTTTTTTTTTTTTTTTTTTTTTTTATTAAATATCCTCCTCATGCTACAGTAATCGTGGATATTCTTAATAGAATTGCATGGAGGAACGTAATTAACCTTTTCTTCTTCCTTTTTATTTCAAGGAATTTTGAAAAAAAAAAAAAAAATCAATGGCGTGGTTTCTAATTTAATGCGTGCACCCCACAATGTCTATTAGAGGCTCTGCACATGAGTAAGTCAGGTGAGACAGAGCTGCTCATCTTTAGCTCACAATTCATTTTCTTTCAGCTGAGATGTTCACCTGACATTCTAATTGGAGAAGAGTAAGAGTCCTGAGTTATACGCGTTAATAAATATATATTCTTCATGAATTTATATAATCTCATAACTGCAATCATTAAAACATATTGGATGGTTATGCAAATAACCGAAGGAATTTCAAATCGTCCCCACCATTTCTGAGTCTCATTTTTTGACCTACTTTTCTTTCTTACATTTCGTAAATAATAATTAAAAACGCTTGTGATACTTTAGCTGTTGAGTGGTCAAGAGATGCGCAGTGCTCTGGAGCAGATGACTTCTTTACTGAGACGTAAATAAGCAGACGGTAAAGGTTATAATTTACAATTTTAGTTGTGAATCCATTTCCAGCAGTCCAACAAATAGCAATTTTGTCAGTATTTCCTTTAGAAGTAGAGGAAGGGGAAGGTATTACAAAAATAGATGATGTTAAATGTAAATGCAATTCATGCCGTATTTCTGTAAACTATTCTTTTATCTTTCTCTGGATGAAGTCAGTTGAAGTATTCTCAGTTTATTATCTTTCCAAATGACTTTTACTCCCAATAGCTATTAATTATTGCTGTCACTCCCTCTCATATTAATGTCTATTAATATGTCTAATTCAACTCTCAAAAAGAAAATTTTTAGCTCATCCTGAATAAAATCTTTATAGAGTAAAAAAATCCCTGTGATTTCCTCACATTCTGGAAATATGGTATATACAGCGTTGGCTTGGTTGTCAAACTGAATGACCAAACCCCTTTTTCATTAAAAAGCAGTAAATGCAGTAAGAATGTAAAGTAGAATGAAAATTCCATACCTAGAAAAGAACAAAACCATGAAAAGGTTTGTTTTGAGTCAATGTTAGATTACCAAAGGTTTTCTCTAACACTGAAGCTTAATGTCCTTGGATATCCCTAAATCGCTGAAGAAACTAAAAATCTGTTTGGCCGAGGTTTTATACAAGTTAGGGAGACAAGCTTAGGTGTAGAAGCGGGTTTCAAAAAAAATAACTGAAAACTATTTTGTTCCACCCCCTTTCTCTAGTTTTAGTCTAATGACCTTACATAGACAGTTGGCTTGTAAGGATTGGCAGGACTTTCTTTTGCAGTTGAAGTTTCAAATAAAATGAAAAAAAAAAAAATAATAAGAAAAATAGTTCCTTAAGTTTCATGAAAGACTGGCTTTGGGATATCAGAAACTGGCCTCATTTCCACAGAGGGAATATTCTTTTGTCAGTTTTCCTTAAGTGATGTTCTTTTTTTCAGTTGGCAGGAAATAATAAAACAGACTTTAGTTCAAGGAATCTGGTGAGCATTACAGCTAGAGTTACTAATACACGAAATACATGTGTGTAGAGAGACTTCAGTTATGTTACACAGGTTCAGGCTAAATGGGGCGAAGGACACTAATGGAAAAAGAATGCAGAAAATCCTGAGAGCTAACGGATGATGGAGTAATCATGATTGCAGAAAAAAGAAATATATATTTTATTCATTTATTTGCGCAGTCATACTATTATAATGTATACTACGTATAAATATTGTACAAGAGAGGAATATGTGACTCAGGTATACAAGCAAGATTTAAAGGGAAAACAGTCTAACTATGTAAATCGATGCACAACGAGGAAAGAGATTATGCTGGAGTGCCTTCCTGTAGCACGTTATTCCTTCTTGTCTGAACAATGTCTTGGTGATTTGGGTTATGGCCATCAGATGCCACATGTTGTACAACAGCGATGGGGGGGAAAAAAAAAAAAAAAAAAGATGTACAGTTGTCATTTGCCAGCAGTGTGCTTACAAACTGTTTATTTTTTTTTTGCAATTTCAAGCAAAGGTGTGAAGGCTTCGTTTTTCTGTGTCTACGAGCTCGTTTCTCTGTTGCACGAAGCCACTGAAAAGATGGTTCTCGGTGTGTATGGGCTGTTTTGTACACCTCGGAAAGTACCTGGCTACGCTCAGTGCTTCTGTAATATTCCTGCAAGATCCTTGTGGAGCTGTATAAACTCTGACCACATTTTAGTATTGTGAGGATTATTCCTGAAGCACTAAGCAGGACAGCAGAAGAAGAAAAATTGACTTCCTGATTTGATTTTTTTAGTGAATATTTTTTTTTAAATGCAACGCATGCAAGACCCCCTAACACATGTAGGTAAAGTGTATGGCAGAAGCCATGTGTTCCAAGACAATTAAATACTTTTATGAAATAACACGTTTGGTGTATATGGTGGAGAGTGGAAAGAAAAGCCATGTCTTTACAAACGCATAAATATAGGTCTCATGAAAACAGCTAGGAATTACCTGAATAATAACCCCACGTGTACTTAGAAAAGGATATACAGAATATTTTAAGGGGTAATCCTGGCATATTTCAGAAAGATCTTATTCCCACTTGGAGTAGTGAAGAGTACTTCTTTCTGAGGGGTAAGCTTTGCTGAAGAGATGCTTTCTAGAGGGTTTCTTACGTATTTTGTATATTATATAATATCAGATACTGGATCGGGATAACTAATTTGCATGATTACATTTATGAAGCCTGGTATTTGAAACAATGCTTTCTCAGAAGAAATAGTGCATGCAGAGAATGCAAGATCGGCCCAGATAATTGCAGTGAGGAATTCAGAGCTGTTGCTATTTTATAATTTTTTGTTGCGTGTGTAGTAACAACTAAACTGATTTTTTTATTTTTTTATTTTTTTTGTCACTTGTTTAGACTACAGTTCTGTTGGAAAAGTAACTCCAAATCGTATCATTATTGTGGTACATTATTAAAGCATCAACGGTATCGATAGCACTTATTTTGTTTTAGTAAATAAATTAGGTTTTTTGGAAGTGATGTGGTTTAGAGACTACATGCTGTATTCTTTTTCTTCATGTACAGCTGCAGCAGATTTGTGAGCCAAGTCAGGTAAATTTGAGCAGCATTCTCAGTGCTTTGAGGCTGGACGCAGGTGCAAATGAAGAACGATCCAAAGGAAGTGGATTTACATCATTGAATTGGAGGGCATAAATTTGGTCTGTGGGAACTTTATTGTTGATGACAGTATTCAAAGTAAAAGAATCCACTTAATGCCATAGTGTTAATTTAAAAACAAAAGCATCCTGAGTGAAGTGAGCCGCCGTGACTCAGAAAAGGAGAAACAGTCTGTTATGTAAGAATCAGACTCATTTATGTACGTAATTTGCAGAGCACAAGAGCACTAATTTCTGTCAAGAAGGAAATTTTAACCCATACAAATTAAGATTTTTTTTTTTTTCCCCCCTTCTCTTTTGCAGTCTGAACAGTCCCAGCTCTCTCCTCCTCTCCTTGTCTGTCAGGTACTCCAGTCCCTTGCGCACTGCTGACTCACATTCCGTTTATTTTCCAGGGCTTTTTCTGCAGAGCTGCTTTTCAGCCAGTCACTCCCCTGTGCATGGGGTTGTTCCCTCCCCGAGTGCAGGACTTTGTACTCCCTTTGCTCAACTTCCTGAGGTTCCTCTTGGACTATTTCTATAGTTTGTTGAGGTCACTCTGCATCACAGCGCAACCCTCTGGCGTATCAGTCGCTCCACCCACCTTCGTTTCATCTGCAAACATCGCTAGACTGAGTCCCGTTTCTGAGAATTCAAGAGAGGATGAAGCTCTGTAGTGGTGACCGACGGGGCATGGCTGGAACATCCTGTACTGATTCTTGAAGTGAACTATAGATAGCAAAACTGTCTGAGACCATTATGGCTAATGGCTTTTCCATATAGATGTTAGATGAGGACAGGTATGTCTTGACTGGGGAATTTCGGGTTGCTGTGCTTGAGGACAAACAAGGGAAGAAGTCTGTTGCCAAGCTTGGTGTGAGAAATAGGGAAGGATAGGAAATAGCTTTAAACTCCCAGTGCCAGCTCTCCTGATTTAGGGAGAATTTCTTTGCCCTTTCCTGAGAACTTTTCCAGGAAGGGAAAGCCTGATTTTGAGGGCATTCGAGTTCTGTTTCTGCTTCATCAGTATATGTTTCCCTAAACTTGAGTATCAGTAATCAAAGTTGTTGCCCAGTTCTGCAGTAAAAGCTGCATTGGTGAAGCTCTGTGACAAGCAGCATTCATATGATCAAGCAGAATTCACCATCAGATTAGCATTCACATCTGTTGGAACGGGTGATTTAAACCCTTTGCGATTTTGTTGGTGATTTAGACCCTTTGCAAATTCATTGAACCATTCAGTACTCTTTAGATTTTTTTTTTTTTTTTTTAAGTGGGAGAAGGAAAGGAAGAAAGGATTTGTTCTAAATGCTTAAATCATCTTCCACATTAATGAAGGAAAAGTATTGAACGAGCTTGAAAAGAAGGATGAAAAAGTCTGCTTCTGGTTTATGTAAAGCATAATGTTTCATGGCGTGGACTTTTCTGTCTTTGGTTGGGCTGGTGGAAAACTTAAGGCATGTTCTCTTGTCAGTGATAGTGCATCGTAGCAAGGATGGCATCAGAGAATGGCAGGGACAGAAAGGCTTTTTCATTCAAAACGTATCTCTTCTGAAATGCTGCTTGCATTTGTTTCTAACGTGCTCAGATAGGAGAGGACCAAACATAACCAATAAGAAAAAAAAATCCAGCTATATATTTTCATGGAATGGCGGTAAACTAAGTTTGAAAAATTACTCTTCTGCCTGGGAGCTGAACTGGTGTTTGTTAAATTGGTGTATACCTCAGTATAAAAAGAGCAATGGGATTTAGAAAGTGTGGGTTTGTGACGTGGAGAACCCGCAAACTCTTCTGTGTTTCAGAGAGTTCAAGAACTGGCTCCTTGGGCTAAGACATGCAAGTGAGCAAATGGAAAGTTACAGCAGAAATTCAGGAATAGGTGAGGGGTCAAACAGTGAAAAAAAACCTTTGATCATTCTGTCACATTTTCTTTCTTTTTATGAGCTTGCACTGTAGCAATCAACCGTTCTCTCTCAGCGTGAAGCTCTGCTCTCACGAGTTCACTCAGCAGTTGGTTGTGTCAACACAACTTTTACAAAAAGGGACTTTACATGCATGACAAGTCTAGTTCGGGGGCGGGGGGGGGGGGGAATTTCCAAAAAACTAGAGTACATTGATTCCAGCTGAGGGTAAACACTGCTTTCTAAACAACTCCTAGTAGCCAAACCTGCAAATGTTCCATCTAAAGACACTTCTTCCTTTTCTTTTGGAGAAAGTAATGCCCTTTGAAGCTGTGTAGCGTAGTATTTCATAAATTATTTTTCCTTTGGACAGATATCATTAAATGTCACAAAATTGTAGTCACAGACTTCAAAAGATATCGTTGCCAGAATAAAAATTTAATCTTTATTGCAGCATTGCAGCCTTTTATAATGTTGACTTATGAAGGATATTACTTTCAAGAACATTTAAGAAAATAATCTCATTCTATTTTATAACAGCGATGCTTGTGCATGAATGAATTACCACAGGTAAAAGTACAGTTGCCTTCCTGTGTATTATGTTGTTCTGTGAGTAAGTTCCTCGTATATTAAGGTAATAACCGAGTTGGATAGGAGAACTTCTTTAGGGAGAATGAGTGGGTTTTCAGTAACGAAGTTATTGCCACAAACTTCGCATCAGTCAGAAAGTCTTGGTCTCAAGAGCAGCGTCCTGATTTATTGCCAGCGTGTGATTGCCTTTCAAAGCGTAATTTAGTGATAATTGTTCTAAACCACCTTCTTCTATTAGGCATATTTACCTGTAAGCTTTACAAAACATTTCTATATTTTTTCATCTGTTTTGCTTATCTTCACCGAAACTTTGTTGCTTACCGGTACGTGGCAGATCCGTATTTTTGTATATTAAAAATATATCATATCCATTCCTCATTAATACTTTCAGAGGAAGCGTTTCAACTCCTGTTCTATATGAAGTGGTTGGGATAAGCGGCAGTTTCCAAACCGGCTTAAGGTGACCTAAGGCTGTGCTGGCATGGAAAGGAATGGGCCTGTCCTCCAGCTTTCTCTTACCCAACATCATCTCTACATATTTATCTCCCTTTCTTCAGTTGTGAATTGCATCGGCTCACAAACTCATTTTATGCAGTTGAAGTTTCCAGTTGGATCAGAGGGTCTGAACCAACACTCGTCTGTACAAGAGCTGGAGTAAACACAGGGCTGGGTGGAAGGAACCCGAGTCCCAAGGTGGTGTGAAAGGCAGGACTTTGGGACAGGTGTGTCTCTGAGGCTTTACCTGAATGTGAAACGACGCCCTTAGCATTATGTTTCTTTTCAGGCACACAAGAGGAAACAAGCTCCATTGTGAGAGAAATAACAGAGGTAAATTTAGGATGTAAATATGCTAATTTGTTGGCAGAAATGCCATGAGCAAGTCATTTTTTAGTGCTGAGGATACTGGTAGCTTTTTGTTCTTGTAGTACTTTGATGGATTTATTGAACAAGCTTGTGTGATGTGAAGTTAGAGCTCCCATTCAAATGATAAAAAACCTTTAATCAACTCTAATCAAGATTTCTATATTTATTTTCATTTTTTTTGATACGTTTTCATTTGTTGCCTGTCCAGATTTTATGTGAGTCTTTCAAGTATTGAAACGAAGTTATTTTTAAACACTTCATTCCTGCTGTTGAAGTCCTTTGAAAGAGCAACAAGAATTACATCAGAAATAATAGTCTCTGACTAACAGATGAAAGAGGAATAACAAAATTAATTGAATATTTCTTTGTGTCTGTATATCACTGCTTAAGATATTTCATTTCAATTAATGTTTTTGTCCTTTGACCAGTAAAATGT
The DNA here is from genome assembly GCF_965140245.1 of Athene noctua. Classification (NCBI taxonomy): domain Eukaryota; kingdom Metazoa; phylum Chordata; class Aves; order Strigiformes; family Strigidae; genus Athene; species Athene noctua. Next base: position 17,391,283 of record NC_134051.1, on the reverse strand, counting down.
TTCCTAGTTTTTTAAGGATAAATCCAGGGAATTTATTTTTAAATTATCTTACGAAAATATCACAATGATTCCGTTTTTGTAAATGTGGAATGAACTTCTAAAGGTGTGCATAGACTGTATGCATTTCCTTCTTGGCTAACGGAGCCAGGATGCAGCTGCTTAGAGAATGGTTTTGTTAATTGTTGTTGTGACATTCATGAATGGGATCCGTAGGTAGTCAGAAATAGTTACTGAATCTATGAAAACAATAAATAATACATTAAGGCAACCTACTATAATTCCTTCACCGGTGTCAACTGGATGTCTTTTACTGAGATGGGCAACTGCTTAGTTACTCAAAACCTTATTAAAACCTACCATGAATATTGTTTTAAAAAGAATATCTACTCTTTATACCTTCAAATTTTGCCTGAGTTTCAAGACGATACGTTTAGAATCCAAAACATTTATGATTTCTATGTGGTTCCAGTCCAAACATGATTGATGTGCTATTCTCTGATATCCCGCTGACTATTTAGAAGAAAAATGATGAGCCAGCAATGGCAACTTAAGGCACTATGTATTCCATATCGTTAAGGAAGATAGATTGGGGAAATAATTAATGTAGCCAAGTAATTAATAACTTTTTGGTTGCCCTGCAGTACCAGAAGCTTAAGAAACCTATCTTATTGCTCCTATCTGTCCTCAAAATTAATGATCTCTTATTTAGGCTGCTAGCTTTCTATGCATAAGCTATCACAATAATAGCAGTACTTTCTTGTAGCCTGTGGTATCAGCATCCAGAATGCATCCATCTAGAAATGAAAGAAATAATCAGTACTGCTTTAAAGTCTTCAACCTGGAACAATACCCAGTACGCTGAAGCCCCAAAGCATGTTCTATAGCAGGAGCCATAGAAACTGCTGAAGCAAAGCACAAAATTATTCAGGTTCTTTTTCATTTGTCTGTAAATTGGATTAAGGGACTCTGCTGGGGTGTGCTTGTGTGTTGCTGTATATCTGAAACAAATGTCCCAGTCAGAGTCAACCTCTTTACATAGTCTTCCTGGTAGTAAATTATATTCATCTGGCTGATCAAGGACCTCCAATATGAAATATTTCAGAGGGGAAGTGGTTGTCTCTTCTCAGTTAAAAAAGGTGGCCCTGACACTCTGTCTCCTGCCACCCTGCCCCTTGACCAGTATCACCAGTGCAGACAGCCTGCTGACACCCTCCTCTGACCAGAGAGCTGTCGCTGCTATTCCTGGAGGGTCCGGTTCTCTCAAATCACACTGCTGCTGGTGGAGTCAAGGGGTGGCGGGACTCTTGCTCACGTTCAGAAGGCATTTCCACCAGTGGCTGTTGCTGCCAAATGACCCACACGAGGTGTCCCCGGCAGCCCACTGAAGATGTGGCATCTCTGATGAGCCAGTGTTTGCTGTCAGTGGGGGGGGCGAGTTGCCGTACGGGCACATCATTGATCATCGTTCTTACTGCCTCTCTAAAGCTTCGTTGTCAGACTCCATTACTGCTCAGACTACATGCACTTATATTGAATGTAATATCAGACGTGCAGAATTGGAATTGTGTAGGGGCTATACCGGTCCCATATGTCTGGGAGAAAAGAAAGGTGGGCTTCCTTGTCTGATACGAAACTTATTTAAGGCATTTATTGGAGACATGGACAGTGGATCGAGGCACCCTCAGCAAGTTTGCCCATGACACCGAGCTGTGTGGTGCAGTTGACAGACTGGAGGGAAGGGATGTACCATCCAGAGGGACCTGGACAGGCTGCAGAGATGGGGACTGTGCTACAAGTTCAGCAAGGCCAAGTGCAAGGTCCTGCCCATGGGTTGGGGCAATCCCAACACAAATCCAGGCTGGGCGAGGAGTGGATTGAGAACAGCCCCAAGGAGAAGGACTCAAGTGGGTCCAGAAGAGGCCAGAAAGATGCGCAGGGGATGGAGCACCCCCCTGTGAGGACAGGCTGAGAGAGTTGGGGGGTTCAGCTGGAGAAGAGAAGGCTCCGGGGAGACCTTAGAGCGGCCCCCCAGGGCTGAAAGGGGCTGCGGGAAAGGGGGGAGGGACTCTTGATCAGGAGGCGTAGGGGTAGGATGAGGAGTAGCAGTTTTAAACTGAAAGAGGGGAGATTTACATTAGGTAGAAGGAAGAAATTCTCCCCTGTGAGGGGGGTGAGGCCCTGGCACAGGCTGCCCAGAGCAGCTGTGGCTGCCCCCTCCCTGGAAGGGTTCCAGGCCAGGTTGGACGGGGCTTTGGGCAACCTGGGCTGGTGGAAGGTGGCCCTGCCCATGGCAGGGGGGTGGAACTGGATGATGATCTTTAAGGTCCCTTCCCACCCAAACCAGTCTAGGATTCTATGAAATACATCCATTAGGTTGTTAGAATTTTGGATGAGCTCATATAGAAGAGCAGCCACTCTTTTTTGCCTTTATTTCTAAATGCCATTCCACATGAAGCATTTGCTTTCTTAGGAAACACGATGTAATGAATGCTGCCTGTACAAAAGAATCGGGCTGGATGATCAGTCCAGCTTCATCACTTGGGTCACCGAAATGTGCAAGCTGAGTGTATGTGTCTCACATTTCATCTCAACTTTGAAGGAAGTATTTTAGTAATAATAATAGGCACAGTGGAACATCTAACGTACTTTTGCAGTAGTGAAATGGAAGAGTGGACTGCTCTTATGCACTGACTGGATGGTAGCCAGTGTTTTAGAGCCGGGACAAGGTGGGCTCCCAGAACAGGGACTTGGCTGCTCCATATCTTTTCAGAACTGTCTTAAGGTATGCTGACAAATTGCTTGGGTTTGTTTTCACTTGGTGCTTTGGATAGTAAAATGTTTTTGTAAAGGATATGAAAACAGGAACATTATACCTTTTGTAATCTAGGAAATTGAGCGAAACTAATGAGAATGGTGAAATTATTTTGTCAAGCGGATATATATATATATAATATTGGGGTGAGGTTCTGACCCAGCTGAAATAAAAGGGAATTTTACCACTGAAAACAAGAGGGTCAGGGTTTCCCCGGCAGGGTTTAAGTCTCACTGTCTCTGAAATGAAGCGTTCCTAGAGTACAGATACTCACGGCTACACTCAAAATTTATCGACGTTATCAAATGCAGTCCTGATTATACTATTACATTTCTTTGTGCATAGTGGCATGTCCCACATCTTTGTGCACTTTACACTAGGATCAGAACAAAGAACAGTGCACACTGTCTTACAGAATTGATTCTTTGGCAGATAAATTGATGCAGCGTGAGCTGCGTGCCCTACGGTGTGAGATACTAAGAATATTTTTATGTTTAGAACTAATTTGAAAAAATAATCTCACTTTGTAATACCCTGAAAGCAATGAGACTTTACTATTGACCTTTACTCGTGAGAAAAGGATAACAGAGGTGCAGTTTGCAGCTGACAAGAATAAAGTCACTGATACTTCTGGTAATGTTTATCTCAGCTGGAAAAGCAGAGTGATAGAATATTTTTCATGTGCACACCTTTGTGTAAACATTTAGGTACAAACAGCTGTATCTGCATAGATAAGTCCTTTTCCTCTACGTTGTTATGCTTCTGGGAAGCATATTGCAGGGCTGGGACTTTGCAGAATATAAATTTCTCAAGACCAGTGTGATGATTAATCAGTCAATCTACTTAAGAAAATAGGAAAGATGCAAGTCCATCGCATTTGTCAGTACACTGTTCGTAGGAAATTTGGGAAACAGTATTTTCAGAAAGCCCCCAGCTCAGTTTTAAATTATTCTCTTTGCTCACTTTTTAATGGAAAGGTAACTTTTCAGAATCTAGATTCTTTTTAAATGGAAAATGTGCAATATTATCTAAGGCAAGTGTGAAGTTGATTTACTATGCATGATTTTTTCAGTTCTTTGTACACATTCAGTATGGTTATATTTTTGCTCGGGACGCACATATATTTTTTTTCTGCTGAACTTTTCTCGATTGCTTTTTTTATCAGGTTTACAAATCAAATCAAACAGGTATATTGCAGAGCTCTCTGATATTATTTTCTGCGCTTATAGCACTATGTATTGAATTATGCTTGCTCATGTACTGCTGCTGCTATTCTCTCCAGATTGAGAGAGAATGACTGTGGGGGTTGTAAATTCACTTGGCTTCCAGCACCACTGGTTAAATCAAGAGCCCTATTCAGGCTAGAGAAGAGATAGAGCAAGTGTTCATTACACAAATCAATTTGGTCAAAAGTACAGCACAGTGGGTACTCAACCATTGCTCACATAATATTGTCAACTTAATCAAATAATGCCTCGAAGACATTCACAAGCTCTTTCTCTCTGAGAAATAACTTGATTGGTGCAGCAGGAAAAACAGGCACTGTTTTGAGCATTTTATTTTTTTTTTTAAATTTAATGTGCATTTTTTTAAAATTTAAAATTGTGAAGAGCTTTACCCTTGCGTATGTATACATGAGAAACTCAGCGTAGCAGCTAAGTTTGCCGTTGAATATATTTTAAAAAATAATCTATTGCTTTGCTTCTCTTTCTTTTCTTCCTGTGAAAATTTTACAGGTTATTCCTACTAGAATTACGCTGTTCTTCCTCTAGATTTGGTGTGGGTTTGAAAAATGTTTTTCGATGTGTACAAATTTGTACAAATACAAAATTTGTCTTTGTTTGCAGGTTATAGAAGAATGGTCAAGACTTGGCAAAGGTTTTTCAGTTTATTCTAGTACAACGTATTTTCAGTTTGTCCAGGAAGAGATAATAGGTTGAGTTCAATTTTAGGCATTCCTACTGTTTATGTTCCGTTTACTCTTTAAAGGCTGAGATTGAGGACAGGGTTCTTTTTGTAGTGGCGTGCAAACAGCTATTCTGTGACAGCATTTCATTACATCTAAAACAGGGTTTGAGGGCGAAAGATTTTTGTCTACACCACCATTGTTTTGTCAAAAATAAAAGCGATTGGTCAATGAGAAAGCATACAATTCCAGTGTAAGAAACATTATAGGACCAACTATCATCAATAATAGATGGAAAGAGATACTGAAAATTTGTATTTCCTGGGAAGGAGAATGGAATTGTTTTTTTCTGCCCAGACAGTGTACACAAGGCCCTCTCTGATTTCAGGTTCACTGAAAATCCTGGTTTATTGCATGTGGTGCCTTTGCCACAGGTGCTAAGGATGGGAGAGGACACTCTTGTGTCCAGTCAGGAGTAACCTGGGAAATGGGTTTGCGTTAAAGCTGGACGAAGGTTTAAAAGCGTACCATTTTTTTTCCCCCTAAAGGATATATTTCTGGGTGAAATATATTGCAAATTTGGATTAATAAAGTCTTAAAAAGGGGGGGGGGGGGGGGGGGGAGAATGTTTTCTCCAAAAAGGAAATTTTAAAGTTTATTTTATCCAGAACAACATCTCGTTTAGCGTTTTGCTGCTTCTTTCTTTCTTCGCTTTTATAAATATTTGAAATTCTTGGGTAGGAAAAAGCTATAAAGTCAAACGAAAAAAAAAAAATATTTGCTGCATAGTTTTAGAAAATGGTTCTTTTCAGTTAAATTACTACTCGTTGGTATATTAGAGTAGTTTCTTCTGATGTCAGAAATTTGTCGTGCAGCTTGATCCCGCGGCAGCACACCGGATCGTGTGTTCTTTGGTTGTGGGGTGGAATGATCTAAGATGTGTCGTGGTTCACTTGCCCCAAAAGGAGCAGCAGCTCTCAGAGGACCAGATACACTCCTCACAGGCGCTTCGGGTGTGCCACATGGGCCGCTGCCTCCGCTTGAGTCATCACTACAAACCAAATTGTGTTAGGAATCACGCATGCCTCTTGCCAGTTGCTAGAAGGAACTTTTTCAACCACTAAACTTCTAAAAATTTGCATCATAACCGCCACTCTTCATTTTCCATTGCATTTAACCTTCTCTCAGTGAAATCAGAAGCATTGGTAATCGTGACAGCTGTGGAAAAACTGGGCTAGCCAAAATAAATATATTGTGGTTTTAATTTATTTAAATAACTTGGCTTCAGTGTGAAATCTTTCAAGAACTTGAGTAAAATCTATTAAAGAAGAAAAGATTTTTATTTCTGGAACTGAGTTAAGGAGAAAACGAATTAGTATTTTGGTAAAGAAATTTTTTACAAAACAATAGGTTTTATTTTAACTGTCCTAATGATGGATTTGGTTAAAAAGTATACCATACATTCATACCGAAAGTATTTTACACGAAATAAAAAGTAATTTTCTGAAGCACCCTCTATGATTTGGGTTTGTTTTACCTAGAAGAATGGTTTCAATTTTAATTTATTCTACCACCTAAGTCTTCAGTAGCTCACTGAAGTAAAGGGAGTTTGTCTCAATTTATTTTTTCTCTATGTGAGAATTTGATCTGGGTTTTTTTATTCTGTATTTATAACTTTCGTTGTAAGTTTTAAGACTACTGGATGTTAAGATTCCTTAATATTTTATAATTGCAAATATGTGCCAGAATAGGAACCAGAAAGCAGTCTCTGTGATTTGACCAGAAATGGCAAGGAGTGTGACAGCTGTAGGTGGTGATATACTGAAAGAAAGAGAGAGAGAGAAGAGCAAATCAGTAAAAACAAATTCCTGTAAAATATGTACAAATATTGAAGGCAACTGAGACTCAAAGAGAAGTTTTATATCAGATATAACAGATTAGCTTCGGTAACAATGTTTTCTGAATGCGGACTAGCGAAGACTTTTGTGTGTCATTATTTCCCTGGGTATGTTTCGAACTGGCAGAGAATTACTTCAGATATTGTAATGAAACATCGTCTACAAGGGCATCTGATTTTAGTACTAGTTTTCTTAAAATCTTTGGTATTATCGTTTACACCTCCACACACTTCTGGAAGCTGATTTGATAATTTCAGGGATAAATATTAATGTGATCCTATACTTAGGCAGTATCATGAGCATCTCTATTTCATTTAAATTGGCTGACTCAAGAAGTCAGTTTCAGGATGTTTGTTTCTCTGAGGGGATAGATATATATCCTGGTTTGTTTGTTGTGGTTTTTTTTTTTTTTTTTGCGTTAAATAGTTTCTCTTCAATATTTATGAGATTATAACAACGCAAAACATATTTTTTATTAAAATGGAGCTATGTATGTATTGAATAGGATTGACAAAGGTCCAGAGAAAAGTGAAGTATAAAAAGAACTATCAAAGAATAATAATAGCATGACATAGGGTCTGAGAGAGTAATATTTATTCTCTGAAATGATAAATTAAAATTGACATATGAAGACATATTTCTGGGTAGAGATGTAGGCATGCCTCACATGATTTTCCCTGAATGTTGTCCATACTTAAATTAAATTTCACCAAGATTAAACTTGTTTAGCTCATATATATCGATTGAGTTAGAAATTATTATGGAAAATTGAGCATCTCAATTCTGTATGAAGTGCCTGCAGATGCAATCAACAGTCATTAAAGGTTTCAAGTTTCAGCAACTTATTTTAACATTTATGACATAAAACGGTGCTGGAAACTGCAGTTGTGTGCAATTGTGTATTAATAAATATCCATAGCAAGTTTGGGGTTTTTTTTCCATAAATAAGATTTTGTAGCAACGTCTGTCATTTTATAGTCAATGGGATGCCAAAGCTTTCATTCTGTGATTTCCTCCAGGCAATACTCATCAATAATCTGCTAAAATATGTAACTGTTTATTAGGTCTTTTTAAATTAGAAATACATTCTCAGCGGAACCAAAAAAAAAAAAAAAAAAAAAAAAAAAGTCACGTAGCAAATCAGTGGAAATGACCTTTCGGTGAAGATGACAAATGAGATCTTAAACCTCAGAGCTACAAAGTAGCCTGACACGGTGCTGACCGACATGCATAGGAAAGGAGGCAATCGGGAGTAATTTTCAAGGGTGCAGAGAACCTGCAGGTACCGTTGATTTCTTATAGCACTAAGTATACCTGTATATTATTATTATTATTAATAATAATAATAATAATAATATGTATTACCAGTGCTTCCAGCTCCCAGCGCGTTCATAGCTTTACCTGTTTAGAAAAACAGCTTCGTTTAAAATTATTTGAACTGCCTTTTTTTTTTTTTTTTAAATTTAATTAATAGGTTTAACAGTTATGAAGCGTGATGTAGGGTTCTAGAAATGTTTAGGAACTTTACAGTCTCATAGAAATTCCATACCTCAGGCTCTGTAAATGGAGTCAGTCTGTTTGGGGGGTATTTACTTATGCGCTGTGATAAACACTGCACAGTGTCGACACCTGCTCTGTACACTGGGACCACACTGGGGCCACATCGTACTCACATGATGCTGTTGTGACCAATGGACATAAAGTGACAGCAATCAAAATGGTATTGAAAATTCATAGCTGCAACAACTATGTGCCGTTGAAAAAAAAAGTTCTGAATCTTGATTGGGAAGAACAGACAAGGAAGGAATTGTTCCCTTGTAACTTAAAGGCGTGCCTTATCCAAGGTCAAAATTGTGGGAGACCCTTAAAGGCTTCTGGAGAGCTATTAGATGACATCAGATGACTATTAGATGACTTTGTTCTGAAAATTATCGTAGATACCCAGCCAGTAAGATTCAGTGGATGAGATCTTTAGTAGGCAGCCGGAGGTTCAGTACTAAACTAATGAATAATAGGGATTTCCAATAATTTGATGCTCTCTGCAGCCAGACTGCCCATTGAGTTCACTACTGGAATATTCTGGTTACAAGTTCTACAACTGAATGTACAAAAGGCAACTGGGAGACCTGTTTTTATGGAGGGGATTCGAGCCGGGACAGAGAAACTGATAGTTAATGCTGGGCTAGAGTAAATCTTTGAAAGTGAGTATGAAATGCAGCCCTGGGAAGAAGAGCAAGAGAACCTTCCTTCTTTGCATGGTTCCTCGCTGTAGATGTCAGCCTCAGCCAGGTGATTATTACAGTAATTTCCCAACTGTTAGAAAAAGTTGTCAGTCTCGAAGAAGAAACCAATTAAAGAATATTCAGGTAAGTTAGGTATGGTGGCTTTTTTTTTCAGTTAAGTGTTTCTAATTAACTCTATTCCAAAGTATTTAAAGATTGAACTGGTAATATTTTGGGAGCCATTAGTCTCTGCTACCTTGTGGAGAATGAGTAGAGGTGTTGGAGAGCTGGAGTATGGTAGACGTAATGCCAGTTTTTAAAGAGGAAAGAGAGAGTTATGTAGGGTAAAGGGATGTGCTGTCATCAGAGTTTCGGTCCTGGGAAAATACTGGGACACGTAAACGCACACTGCAATTTTTTAACACCTGAAAGTACAAGTCGGATAGCCATCAGCATGGATTTGTCAAAAAAGATGCAGCCTTTGCCTTCTACGGTGGCCTTGTGGAGGAAGGAAAAGCCTTGAATGTTATATTTTGCTTTTCGTAAGGCTTTGGCACTTTCACACAAGCTGGGAAATAAACATGCAGCTACAATAGGCTGGGTGGAAAACTAGAAAACTGTGTTTAAGAAGTAGCTCACTATCAAAATGAGAAGATTTATTAAAAGGAGTTCTGCAGGGATTTGTGGTGGCTCAGTGTTTTTCAATATTTTCATTAATGACCCGAGTGATGGAATAAGAGTGTATACTTATTAAATTTGCAACAATACCAAGCTGTGAAGGACTGCAAGCACATTGCAGGACAGGGTTGGAATTCAAAATAATCTTGATAAATTGTGGGTATTGTCTGGAAAAATAAGATGCTGTTCATAAACATCAAATGCAAGGTGTTTACACAGCAGTAACAAACTTCACAAATACAGCATGAAAAATCACTGGGTAGAGAGCAGTTCCATAAAGAAGATTATAATGGATTACAAGTTGTGTATGAATTTACATTGCCACCGTCTATAGGAAAAAAAACCCGGTACACACACAGGGAAAAAGAACCGCCAGATAGCAGATAATTCCAATGGTAAAATGTGTTGGATAGTTGGTTTATGAATTGTGATCTCTTCACAAAGTTGAATTCATGACTTTGATATGTGATGCTAACACATAAAACCACTTTAAAAACACTTTAAAAACAACAAAAAGATCGGGTTATATGTGAAAAAACCACACAAACTGTACCTCCTTCTATGTAATTTCTCTTCAATAATAAGGCTTAGGAGCGGTTTTTGTTTTTTGTTTTTTTTGCATAAAGCATAATAATTTGCTTGATTGAGTCAGGAGAGGGTATTGAAAAGAGACCAAACCTGAATAGATCAGGACTTGTACTGATTGCATACAAGAATTCCGGCATGTAGCGAGGCTAATGTCATAAGCTAACTTCAATTAATTTTTAAAGATATATCAAACACTGGTCTTTAGATCCTCTAGCAATGAAAATATCATCTTGAAATGTATTATTTATGTGTAAAGTAAATTGCATTATAGCTCTTCGAGTCCACGGGGCTTTGAAACTTTCCTTCATGGGATTTTGCAAAATCCAGCCTGTCCTGTGTGTATTTTACCTCCTTGGTGTTACTTGGAAGTTTTTGTATAAGCTTCACATTCCAATTTCAATTTGTAGTTATCCTTCTCCACATCTCCTAGATTTCTGGATGGTAATGTGCTTTGTAAAGAGAGTGTTACATTGTCGAGCCTTTGAATACTTTTTAAATGGTTTCGCTCTGTTAATTCTACCACAGACTTCTTTAAGGGCATTCACAGGTACGAATCTTTGACTGACTTTCTGAATTTTCTGGTTTTCAGTCCTCACTTCCTGAACTCTGAGACATTCTTTGCTGAAACTCTTAATTTCAGGCTTCTGTAAACAAAAATGGCAAAATAAAAAAGAACTACTCTGAAAATAACAGTACCTGGATTTACCCACTTCACCCATAATTCGTAGCTCCGTTTTAGCATCATCTTGAGAAACCTCACTGGCTTTTTGTTGGCAATATATCCGTTCAGCTTCTTCATACAGAATTTGCTCCTAATGTTTTGGCATGCTCATAGTGCATGGTTCAACCCTCCTACTCCTTGTTTCTCATCATTTATATTGATACAATGAACAGAAATTACTTTTTCCAATTTGCATTTATACAGTACTCTGATTATATAATTTCTTCCTGGGGCACCGTTTGTTCCTGAAGCTAAACAGCACCTTCAGAATTCTTGAATTCTCTTCAGATTAATCTAATCGACATTAAATTCTTCTGCAGTGTTGTATTTCAAGAGTTTCCAGTCCCTTATCCCCCACTTGCTCTCCTATACCAAATTTCCTTCATATTTCTCTCCTTGTGAGGCCTGAAGGTAGAAAGTAATCTCTGTGTGTCTAAGGATGGAACAGTTGCCTAAAATCTGAATTTTGAATTTTTGAGTTGGTTTTAGGTAGCAAGAGATTAGCATGGAGCATGTTTCTGTCTCTTAGCGGCTGTACACAATGTTTAGTATTTAAATCACTAGAAATTTCTGAAGATGCACTGTTTACTCTGTGGGACTCTGCCTTTGAGTTCAGGGAGTAGCAGATGTAGAGATGTGGTGGCACTGACTCAGCTTTAGGGTTACACTTGAGCTGTTCCCAGTGCCTTCTCTCGGTCACTTGAAAATCCTTCTCTAGTGCACACAAAAGTTTGCGTATGAGTACGGTCGTATCCCATGGAATGCTGGCACCGCTGATGAGCTGCTGCTGCTGCAGAAATTATAAGCAACTTTACTTGTAAAACGTTCTTAGCACAGAAGTATAGGCTGTACAGGAAATTGTAGATGTTTGTACTTAGAATTTGACAACGTTTGCATTTACTGGGGGAGATGATGTGGAATTTATCTTGCTAGAATTAAATTTACATATAGTTATTGCTGATGTAAATTACGTATGTTGTTTGAGTTCTTTCGCTTCCTTCCTTAACAGGCTTATTGCTACTAAAACTGTGTGGTAAGGTTGGTTTTATTTAACCTTTTTTATTTTGCTTAAGCTGTTGTCTCCTAAAAGAAATTTGATACCAGGAGGAAATGGGAGATTTCTTCTTTTCTTTTTTTTTTTTTTTTTTTAAATTAAAAAGTCAGAAAGACAAGCTGAACTGTGACATTAGAACACAAGAGAAAAATGAATGCTTAGAAGATGAATATACTCAGAAGGAATAGGAAGGACAGAGAAAATAGAACAGCAGTTGTAAAATAATCCTTGTAGTTTCATTCAGCTATTTTCTTTCCTCTTCTTTTCTTCCAGATCACCTCTACTAGTGCAAAAGAAAATAACTTATGCTGTTTTTACCTACCTATGCAAAATCTTTTTCGAGTGAATGTGTGCTTGTACATGCAGTGATTAATTAGGCACTGTATGATATGATTAAAGAACACAGATGACAAATTTCTATGAGATACTGATAGAGCAACATTGGTTATTTTTTACTTTTCGGCTGAAAGACATTATTTTTTTATCTAATCTCTCTGGGGGTTTAGAATTCTGTTTCTTCGTTAAATAGCAATACATAGCAATGTCCTTCAATTATAAAATAGTATTTTAAAACTAGGGAACAGTATCCCTGTAAGAAGTACCATGGTATGATCTTATTTTGGCGAGAAAGAAAAATCTATAAAACTTTGTTTCCGGGTCTCATTCCTATGTCAGGCAACCTTCATCACCAATTATACTTCTGTCCCCTTTCACAACTCAAGGCCTTTTCCATAATGGTGACCATTTATCTAGACGAAATGACCCTCTAGTGCCCATCAGCACTGCTTATGAAATGGCAGCTAGGGTGTGATGTGTTACCTGCCTCCTCTGTAGAAGTCCCAGTGGCCTCCAAATGGAAGTACCGATCCTATTAAGTGTAGAGCTTGCTTCTGCAAGTAGAGTTATACGGACATGGAGATTGGCCAACACTGGTGGAGGTTAAAGGGGTTTCAACGGTCGTACAATATAGGGAGATGTGTGTGTTCATGATTTCAAAAATAACTAAGAAAATTAACAAATAATAATCTTCCTGTTCAGTTTATTCCAAATATATATTAAAAATATCACTGAAAACATATGCTGTTGAGACAGATACAGAAATGGATTTGATTTTCATCTATTTCAACTTCTTTAGTAGCTTTGAGCAGATTTCACTCATTTTTAGTAATTTTTTTTTTTTTTTGAGAATTTAAGCCCACCTCTTCATCTTAAAGATGGCCGAAATGCTTACAGTGTCCTTTCCTTCATTTTGCTTTATCCTTTTAGCAGACAGATGATGCAGCACAGACCGATGGCCAGCAACAGACACAATCTTCTGAAAACACAGAAAACAAATCACAGCCAAAACGGCTTCACGTCTCAAATATACCATTCAGATTCCGGGATCCAGATCTTAGACAAATGTTTGGTGTAAGTACTCACAATTTATTTCTGGGTTTGTTGGTTTGGTTTTATATATATATATATATATATATATATATATATATATATATATATATATATTTGCATTGCAATAGTTACAGGCAACAGTGAGAGCAGTATCTGTGATTTAGGCTGTTTAACCATTTTCAGTAAAGATTCTCATTTGGTTTATTGATAAGTAAACATCTGATTTGACAGTCGCAAGTGGGAAAAGAAACTCTGCTGATTCTACTGTATGTGATACAGGTCGGTGTATTCTATGTATTGTGTTATTTTGTATTACATTCAGAAAAAGCTAAAATATTGAACACATCTGTATTCCTGCTGTTCACACCTGGATTTATATACCTGTGTTTATTGATTTTGGAGGGAATGGTGTAAAATAGCCAGTGCTTGGCCTCATGGGCAAGGGACCCAAATCTATAGAAGTAAGACACGGACTGAATTTAAGCAGAAAGTCCAGAAGTGGGAATCCTCACCCCTCCCCACAAGTATTCTAGGTCTGTAAGCTTCGAAAGCTTTTGCCAGGATTTTTCTGTAAGTCTCTCAATTTTTGCTTTTGCCCAGGCCATTAGCTACCTTCAAGTGCATTGGCTGTGTTTCACACATCTCATATGTGCCATCAATTCTTGGCTCATAACCATGAGAGGTTAGACTGGGTTTCTCCTCCCTGCTCCGAGAACTCTTAGGTTTATTTTGAAATGACACTAAATAAAAAAAAACAAAACCTAGAGGTAGTACTTGATCAGCTATCAGAACCCAGCTTTTCCAAGTGACTACTCAAGTGTTTGTGTTACTCTTGCTTTCTTATTCCTGACACACTAAAACTGAATTCTCTTCTGCGTTAAAAGTTTGTGGTACAGTGCAGCATCAAGTACTTCATGGCACTATACTTCTCTCCAGCTTTCATCTTCAGTTCAGATTTTTAAGTTCTTTTTAAGCCATTATGTTTTTCAGTATTTATTTCTATGAAGTGAAGGAAACAGTCACTGGAAAAAAAAATTGTGCTATAGTATTGGGAGATGAGAGTGAATGTTTTGCTGTATCTGACTTGCTACCAGTAACCTTTCCTAAACGCAGATTACAGCTCATCAGCAAAATAGCAGAAGGCATAATAATTAACCCTCTAGAGAAAAAATATGCAAATTTATTTAAATTAAACAAACCACTTAAAATAGATTTATTTTATTTGAAAGCACGTTAAATGAAAGGATTTTTTTTTTTTTTTTTGGAGGGATTGTAGTAATTTTTAAGTGAATAAAAACTACATCTCTTTTCAGTATTTCTAAGTTTTAAGTCTCAAACTTAACTAACACACACTGGAGAATGGATAGAGTTTTCCAGCTTTAGAATGACTTGGTAACAGTAGATTTAGTTTCTGGATTGATAGAAAAATACATTCCTGCAAGTGTGAGTTGAAATATCTGGTATGAAATACGGTAATGCTGCATCGTGACCATGTCATACCCGTAGCAGATGATCTTTGTACGTGGATACAAATACAGCAGAGGAGCAGTGTTTAAACATTAAAATACAGCAGAGGAGCAGTGTTTAAACATTAACTCAATGCCTGCTTATATGCTAAAGTTACAGTTAAAACATTAATTAGATGATGAATGCAAGAACATAACATAAGCCAAGGGATAACCAACGACGGTTCATTTTTCATAACCGATTTGAAACACTTTAATAAAGTAGAGAAAGAATACTGTCCTTTCTGGCCTGTAGTTATTTATTATACCTTAAGAGTGGAGTGTAGGCTCATCTCTGCAGTTCCTCGGACCCTTCTTGTTAGATTACTCATTTGCCTGCCTCTAATTTCTGCCTTTTTGTTTACCGTGTTGTGTCACTTATCAGTGCTAACACTGATCCGTACTGCATGTCAGCGACATGAAATAACAGAAACGACCCACCGACGCATTGCACTGTCACATCACAAAACGTGCCGTATCCGAAAGTGTCCTAATTAAACACTGCCTGAATCACGCATTTATTCTCTTGCTAAGTCCAATAGAGCCTTTTTCTTTGGGATAGCAACTGTGGTTGAGTTTGGTGGGTGAGAACAACGCCTAGATGATTGTGAGTGCTATTGTAAAGTCATTAGTCGTAACAGTTAGTTCTACTATTATAATAAAAATACAATTCTGAGCAGGGAAAAATCCCCAATGACTAAGTAAGCTTTCTAGTTTTCCAAATTATACTGTGGTAAGCAAGAATTGCTTAGGGAGTAACGGTCATCCCTTTACAGCAAGGGTGGAGGGAAATCCTCTCTCCTTGAAGCCAGCAACAAAACTCCCAACTGGTTTAATCTTACCCCGGTAAAGCAGAAGTAACCAAAATCCTTGACCCGACCTGGAAAGCAGCTGCAGAAAGTCTTCTGAAACGCAGGTTTTTCAGAGGGAGGGATGACCAGGGGGGTGGTAACGTTCATGCAGATGTTAATCCTGTGTTGTTACTAATGGTTATTACACTCCAAGCAAAGTAACTCGATAGTATTTACATGTGGGGGGAAAAAAAAAAAAAAAAAAAAAAAAAAAAAAGTGATGGGAGCTGGGCTGATCACAAGGGTGTGACTTACTCTGTGCAAAGATAAAGTGGGAGAAAAAAAGAAATTTGGGGCTTTTACTTCACTGTGATCACAGTTCAATGATGATTTCCTCCATGTCAGGTGTTTTCACTGAATTTAAGGTGCATAAATGCATATATGCAGTGATAGTGACAAGTGTAATGAGACGTGCAATGTTGTTTAGTATTGATCTGGCTCCTCTTCAGTGTGTCCTTTTTGGTGCTCGATTACCTTTGATTTTATATTCTTTACCTTTTTTTTATGTGGTCCACCATTTTATGAAACAAACATTTGTACTATATATAAGTGTTGAATTTAATCTTATTTTCATGTAACTTTTCTGTTTCTTTGCAGCAATTTGGTAAAATCTTAGATGTTGAAATTATTTTTAATGAGCGAGGCTCAAAGGTAAGCAGTTTAATTCACCCGTGGAATTTTTAAAATTTTGTTTAAAATATTTATACGAGTAAAAGGAAACAACTGCACTGCTGTAAAAAAATAACATCTGAAATTCCATGTTAGTGAAAATATCTTCTGAACTGTCATTCAGTTTCCGAAGCAGCATGAAAATCATTGGACTCATTTAATATCTTTTAAAGGGGGTAATTTTAGCTACTCCAAACTGTCATTTCTTTTATGGGAACGTTGATTTTTGCTGTCTTTATTTTTCAATGGTAATTATATTTTTTATTTTATGAGTCCATACTTACAGATATTTGTAGGCAGGTTTGCATTACTACAGGTATTTTTTCCCCTATTGAAATGAAAGATGATAATGATACCTAATAACTATCCTCTTTAGTAATTAGCTGAGGATTCCAGATTGTATCAAAGTGCAGATGTTTTCCTCTTTAGTTAAAGCTTCAGTACACCAACCCTTTGAAAACAATCTATTTTTACATTTATTTGATTAAAAGAGTTCTTATTGTATTGCAAACATTTTTTTTTTCCTGAAAATTACTTTGCCTTAAATGCATACTTCCATTTATTCAATATTTAAGATAAAATGGCTATGATGACATTAGCATCATTACCCGGTGCAAAACTCTAGCCCAGTAAGCTCCACCTATGGTATCAGTTGCATTATAACAGTTGATGTGTATGTCATATGCATGATAGATATCTTTTTCCTTTTCCTGCCGTGTCAGACACACTTGAATGTTTATCCACCAATGTTTCGGTCTTCCTGTAACTCTCATATATGATTTATTATTAGTGATGGAAGTTTTTTGCTGTTATAGACCTACTGTAATCTGTCACGGTTTAAGAATCAGATATATCATAAATCTCTTTTAACTCGGATATGGTTTATTTCTGATAATTTTTTTCCCTTAATGTGTTTGTATTTATATTCTAAGCGTAAAGCCATCACCTTTTCTCTTTTTTAAAAAAAAATAAAAAATAGAATAGCTGAAATTTCCTGATTTATACTCCAAAATCATTCTGATATTCATTAATTAGTACCCTTGCCTGCTAGCCCAAACCCAATTGGAACATTCACCACTTTTTCAGTAAACAACTACAATTTACGGAATTCGATGGCTTGGAATCCCCTACTCCGGCTGAAATATATTATTATTAAATACAATAGTGTTTGCAAAAGATGTTGATAGTCCACAACCTGCTCCTGCTGGATAGGATCATAAGTTTCCAAAGACATCCCACACTGCCGCCTTCGATTGGTTTTGTGAAGATGGAGTAGAACTGAGTGCACATGTCGTGGTGGTGGTGGTTTACACGTTTGTTTAGCCTTTGAATCTTACACCTGTAGAACTTTTAACCACCACATATGCATCAGAGTGCATGAGTATAAGGCTTTGTTCAAGTATTTGGGGAACGGGGTGATGAGGTAGCTCTGAATTGAGTTTTTTTAGTAGTGATCTTGGCAGTAGTGCAAACGCCCCAGTGCCTTCTGCTAAAAACAAGCTCCTAGACAAGGTTTACACAAGGAAGAGGTTTTCCTAGGCGGGATTGTAATGTCACTATCTCGGTTACAGAGTTCGTGTTAGAGACTGTAAAACCTTTTCTTATTTAATGCTTCTACACTATCCAGTGCTGTGTTGGTGCATCCAAGCTGGCTCTGAGTAAGCTGCTGAAGTGACTTAAAGCAGTTCTGTGATGCATCTCACCGCTTCCGTATGCTGCTTCTCATCTTGTTCAGGGTTGTTTCAAGTATAGTTATGTAGTATTTTGATTTGCAGAAGTAACTTTAGATTCTCTCAATGAAATAAAAAAATTTTTTTAAAAAAAAAACAACAACAAAAAAACAGGATTAGTAATAAGAGGACCATCTTTTTTTTTTTTTTTTTTAATTTGTTTGTTTGTTTTTTGGTTTTAATCTGATCATTTCATGTCCATTCTGTAGGATATAAGATGCACCAGATTAAAGTCCCATTCCTGGCAGTGCTTATCTATGTTTTCATAAAATCCCACTGAAACTGAAAGGACTACTAAGTGGTCTCAAACTGAGTACAGGTAAAAAAGTTTGCAGGATCAAATTCAAATCTGTTTCTAGCTGCAGTTTGGCATAAAAGAATTGCTAGCATTTTTTTTTGTTTGTTTGTTTCTGTTTTTGTTTATTTGTTTTGTTTTGTTTTGTTTTTTCCAGTAATTAATGTTTTAAAAGATTTTTGCAAAACCAACAGAAGCTCATTTTCATGCTATAATAGTTAATAAAAATGGAATTGTGTATTCAAAAGACATAATGCTGCAGCACCACCATAAAGTATAAAATAATTTTCCAGAAGGGAATCTCTCCGTAAAAGAAACCCTAAAATAATACAAGTTTCATACTACAAATTCGTGTTTGTTTGGAGGCGTAATAATAATTAAGATAACTTTGCTACTATTGTATGGCAACAGTGATGACTTTTGAAACTCTTCTTTTTATAAGAATTGCAAGAATTTCAGTATTGTTTTGGTGTAGATCTTTCTTACAACCTGTGTTAAATAAACGAGGCTTTGCCTTTGCCAATTCTTGAAGCTGTTGAGTAAAGTAACACTACAGACTTCTAGTAACTTACCTTTCTCTGCGTTTACCAGTCATCTTGGAAGGACAATTTGAAATCTAGCTTCCATTACTGTGCATATTTTAACACTGCTCTGCTGTTTTAACCTTGAAGATCTCCATGGAGCTGCGAATGGCTTTTGGTTTGGGCACAATTGCAAGGCTGCAAAGATACAGGAACATCAACAAGTACCATTTTTTTTTTTTTTTGCTGTTGTAAATTAATGCTCTATGCAGCTATATACTACATATATACATTCATAAATCTGTATATATGTATTTTTATATATCTAGTATATATTATATTAACATATTTCTTCAGACAAGAAGAGCTCTAAAGCACCTCCCAAATGAAAACAAAACCTTCTCGCGTACTAACTCGGCTATTATTAAATCATCGGGTAAGACTTCAAAAATAAAATACAGAAATATACATTCCCAATTAATAGAATACATAGTACGCTAAGCTGAAGTAGCTGTTGAATCAGCTGCATATAAAATGAATGTTAACATGTTTGTGCGGTTATTTGAATGCGTGATGAACGAATCTATGTTCTGTGATTGAGTTTCTATGGCAGGCAGGTAAAGTTAAAGATTTGCATAAATTATAAGAGCATAATTTAAATACTGTTAATTATGAGAATAAATACAACATAAGAAGTTAAAAAATTACAATGAGTATTCTTTTCAGAACCTTTGAAGTCCCTGTTTCATCTTGGCTTGTGGCTCCACTCTATATCTTTTTCTAATTTTTTACTATAATTAGGTTTTTATCTTTCTCTTTAGTTGTCTGAAAAAAAAGATAAAATTAACTGGTAGTACTGTGAGCTGGGAAGGCTGATTCAAAATTTTGACTAAACAACTCCCACCAAATGTTTGCGATTCTAGGAAAGGGCAGTTGTTCAGCAATGAGGAGAGAGAGGGGAGAATTTCCACCAGAATCGGGGAAAATTATGCTGCTGCGTGGAGCCAGGCTCATTGGATCGATGGTTTCAGTGCTGCTTTCTGCTGTGAAATTTTCTTAATGGCATCTTCAATTATGAGCTTTTTTTTTTTCCACAGAGCTTTTACGAGACAGGAGGAAGCAGTTGAAGAAGAAATAAAAGTTTAAAGTTGACGATGGCTTTAGGTATAAGAAAAGCCTGTGCAGGCATCTAAAACGTAGGGATTAGTACTGAGGAGGGGGATTTATTTTCTCTCAACACTCCTGGTGCTTTGGGGAATAGAGACTTACATCCTCAGTGTCTTGTGACAAGCGAGGTCGTGGCTTTGTGCTAAAATTGTGGAGAGTAGAGTGTAGAAAATGTGTGGAATCAGGTGTTTTGAGAATGGCCTCAGATGGAAGTGGAACTGCTGATAGAGCACTTCTGAGCTAAGGCTTCAGTGTGGCTTTAAAAGGAAAAAAAAAAAAAAAGGGCAACACAATATGTTTAAGCTACTTTGAAGAGAATGGAACATAAACTGCTACTGAATATAAACGTCATATTCTGTGTTATAAACAGTCATAAATAAATGTGTCCTTTGAGCGGGTAAAATAACTCCAATAAGCTGTATAATAATCCTGATAGTTCCTTAACTTTTCTAGTCGATTGTCAGTCAATTAGTTTCATATTTGTCAATTAGTTTTGTTAATCGATTAGTTTCGTATTTGTCAATTAGTTTTGTTAATCGATTAGTTTCATATTTGGTCTCCTCTTTGCATAAAATGTGTAAATAAATGTGTAAATATCTTCCCTTTTTTTCCTTTTTTTTTAATTCTTTTTTTTTTTTTTTTTTTTTTTTAATCAGTCACTACGTACATAACAGGTAGAAGTGCAGAGAGTAAGTGGGTGAATACTGACCACAAAACGTAGCGAATGGACTGGAGACTGAGGAGACATGATGCTTGTGAGGAACAGAACAGAGGAAAGCTTTAACTCATAGTTCAAACTAAAGTAACAGTAAAGAAAAAGCTTGTAGTAAGACTTCAAATACACACAGCAGTGCCTCTGTAGAAAACTTGCAGATGTTCCTTGTTCTGAAACACCAAGGATGTAGAAGCTTATTTGTTCGGATAACTTTGGGAAAGCATGCAAAGGCATTGTAGTGCTAATGTGGAAATTACTTCAAAGGGTTGGTGTATGTTTCTAAAATGTTTTTTTTGATGTCTGATTTTTTTTTTTTCCCCAAAAATATATTTGCCATTGTAAACTGTTTAATAAGCACAATAAAAATGATGATAGTAGGATTGGAAATGTTTGTGTAGCCTAATATTATAAAGCATTTGTCATAAACAGAATTTCGTATTTGTTGAGTAGTTTCCTGTCCCACTAACATGGGATTCTGGAGTTCTACCAGTTGCATGTTCAAGAGTAATATCCATAAATAGTAAACGAAGCAGTTAAACTTATTCAAAACGTTTGCATTTTTATTCCTTTATCAGAGTTTCTTTCTCTATTCACATCATGTGATTTTATTTGATCTGTTAATACAAGAAATTTTATACTTTGTTCTAAAAGTACTTTTGTTTTGTTGGTGGTTTTCTTTTCCTTTTTTTTTTTTTTTTTTTTTTTCTGTTATAAAAAAATAAGTAAAGGCTGTATAGTTTGACAAAAGTTTAAGTTACCCTAGTGTTGCATGGGAACAATGTTTCTTATGATCACAACAGCATGATTAAGTAGGCAATGTTTTAGAGTATATTGACATTCAGTGTTGAATTTTGTGCACATGTTTTTTATTTCGTTGAGGTATCTGCATGTCATTAAAATGTGGTTCATTTTCTTTTCTCATTAGTTCATTTTTTTCTATGTGAAGACACTGTAATTTATTTTAATTTCATTTTCTTATTGTTAGATTTATTTTCCTCTGTAGTGACATGTAGAAAGGTATTTTTGGTATCCTTCTTTGAATTTCTCAGGGTATTATCTAACTGATGACAGAAAAAATTTGTTCACATTTGTCGCTTATTTATTGCACATCTCAATACAATTATAATTTTTCTAATTTGCATGTTACAGAACTGAAGCAAGGACAAGAAAATATTAAATTAAAGAGAGAGAACATAAGCAAACAAGTGGTCATTGACTGAAATAATAATGTGCATGTTGTTTTCCCCCCTTCTCCCTCCTGCATGCAGGGATTTGGTTTCGTAACTTTCGAAAATAGTGCTGATGCGGACAGGGCGAGGGAGAAATTACACGGCACCGTGGTAGAGGGCCGTAAAATCGAGGTGCATGTTCAAAATATTTTCCTTTTCATCTTTTTTATAAATGTCTGCTTCACTCTCATTTGTTGTTTCAGATGCATCATTGGTGTCTTCTGTGTGCTCCCCTTTCCCCTTCCCATTGTTTATATATATATTTATATATAAAGAGAGAGAATCTGGCCTTACTTGGGTTTTTTATTATTATTTCTTTTGTAATTATTATTATTATTATCATTATTGCTGAAAGGTGGATGACAGAATTGAAAAAAAAAAAAAAAAAGAAAGCTTTAATATTTTGAAGTTATTATTTTGGATGTTTTGTAAATCAATGGGTGCAGTAGATTCCAAAAACCAGCCAACAAATAAAAGAAAAAAAAAAATTAAAAATTGAGAACAACAACAACAACAAAAAAAAAAAGTGTGACAGACAAAACAAAAACAAACAAAAGGTTGGGTTTTTTTTGTTTTGTTTTGTTTTTTTTTTTGGTTTTTTTTGTTTTTTTTTTTCCTGCAGGGTTGATGCGGGATCCACAGTGGCTCTTAAAAAAATTCACATTGGGAAAGAAGCATCCAAAAGATGGACAAGAAAATGAAACAAAGCCAGACTAGAGGCTGAGCAATTTTAACATTTAATTTTTAACGAAACCATCAGGCTGCTTTGGCTGGATGGTCTGAGCCATTCCTATCGATTAAAAAAAAACCAACACAAATGCCTTTTAGTACCACTGGATCCCCTTCAATACTGCCTCAGTCGTATTTGTTAGAATAAAAAAATACCAATTGAAAATGCTGTCGTCTTTTGAGTAAGATGTTGCATATTTTGCCTTTTCATTTTCCCCCTTCGACGGTAGCGCTTAGGGCCCTCACCAAACTCTCAGTAACCATGGTAACTGTATACATACCCATGCTGGCGATGGTGCTGAATGGTAAGTGGAGAAGTCCATCTGCCGTTTCACGTATTTAGCGCTGATATACCACGTGAATTTTTTTGACTTGTTGTATTAAGTTTTCTTGATGCTACATTTTTTTCTATATTGGTACGCCTGTAATTGAGTGTACGTTTTAAGCAAGCCTGGGAGGCACTGATTGGATTGAGGATATGACTTCGTGCACATCTTACTCAGATTGTTAACTCCATATTGTGTTAAATAATGCACCCTCTTTTTATCCTTTTGTTAGCTGTGATTTTAAAGCTTGAATGATTTTGTTAATTCTTGCAATGAAAAAGGCTCTTGTTCCAAGTGTTGAATGCTAGATGTTGCTTTTCCAATGGTACTTCTCTTCTAAAGGGTTATGTTGCACACTGCTAAAATTCGTTTGTCCCTTTTTTTGACATTTTCTTTGTTTCCTTGTACCTTGTCTCTTTCCCTTCTACTCCACTGCATGTTCCTTCATATAATCTTTTTTTCTGTTTTGAGTATTTATTGTATCAGTGTTATCATGGAATACAAGCATGCTCTTAAGTCTTAAATTATGCAGTACCTTTTAATTTGCTTTTAATGTCTTTTTATTAAAGTTTAAATGATATGATGTTGCTTTATTGAAATGATTTGTAAGTTAAAATGGTTATGAAAGTAAATGTAATTATAAATAGTATGATTTTGTTATGCACCTGTTGCCTTCTATAAATTAAATTGCATTTTATTTTTACATGACTAATAGCAGTAATAATGCATGCATCTAATAGTAACGTGGTCCCTCCCTGTAACCCTTTCTAATCCAGTGTTCTATGTGCTTAGGTAAATAATGCAACAGCACGTGTAATGACAAATAAAAAGACCGTCAACCCTTACACGAATGGTAAGTGCATGAGATCTCAATGCTTTGGTTGAATGTCCATGCATGTGAAATCTCACTCTTCTGCTTAATGGGTGGACTCTTCTACTCATGAAGTATCATACTCTGCATCTCCTGCATCTCCTTGGGCTCAGGCTTTGTCCAGCAACCTAAAACACGATAGGGCTGGGCATAAATTCTCTGTGTAGAGTTCAGCTAATTCACAGCCATGTGGGCATAGCATGCATCATTTTGCCTGGTTGGAATCTGAGTGTTTAACCACAGTGGCTTTTGTATATGAAAATATACCTGATAGGAAAGCATTATTCTTTTCTAGCTTTGTGCAGTGTTAATGTTGCGATGAATGAACTAATCGGAGGATTCAGTTGTGCTTGGATGATGGAGGTAGGCAGACCTGTAAGAAGAACGTCTCTGTCAGACATGAGATACTTCTTACTACCAAGACATGCATTGAATCAAAGATAATTTTCTGTGTCATCCTTCCACGATTTGTTAGAAGGAAAGGGCAAACTGTAATTGGGTGCTGCTTCCAGCTTTATTTCCCTGGAAAAATCTAAATTCGAGGCTATCTCAAAAAATTCATTCTAACATTGACCTAAGTCGGGATAACGTTGTACATTAATGATAGAAAAATAATCCGTAGATATTTGAGGGGTTTAGAAGCCATACATTTTAGAAACGGTTCCTCTGGCAGTGTTTGATCATGCGGTTGGGTTGTTTGCATTTGCTTGTTCAGAAAAGTCTAACAAGTTCCTAACTCAACATCAAACAATAACACATCATTTGAAGTTAGTTGCAGTTGCCTCTTCCAGTTTTACTAGACTGTGTAGTTAAAATTATTTGGGTTTCAATTTAATTTATTTTTTCCATGCAGTAGGAAGCAGGTGAAATCTGCATGTCCATCAGTAAGGCTTTCCGCAGGTAGATTAGACTCTTTTCCATTCTGAAATACATCTTATTTTCTTTATCCGAGGTCTCATTAGTGCGGTTTTACTAAAACCCAGGGCAAACACTGGCTTTATTTTTTAATGGAAGAGTCATAAATTTTTCCTGCCACAGTAAAAATAAAATACAGTGTTGGTTTTCATTTGACGTGTGATAATTGAGCTATTAAAATGATCTAGAGAAGAATCTAAAAATTCCTCATGCTTTCTCAGAAATTGTTTTCTTCCTCATTTTGTATGTAAATGTGGAACTTGGCAAATGATGCAGAGGGGAAAATCTCCTTCATTTTTTCTGGCTTTAAGAACGTCTCAGTGAATCTAGCAAAACAGCCAGAAAGGTGGACTCTGGATCACATAACGAGATTTTGTTGCAATAAGGGGCTAAATTAACGTTATGGATATGTTACTACGAACTTTATATACTGTCATGATAAAAGGATAAAAGTAGTTTTGATATAAATTATGATGTAGATCTTGCATTCGTATTATTCTAAGGCTCTAAAACTGTTTATTAGAAAATAAGATGTTACATATCAGCACATCCACTGCTGAGAGAAGGGAATGCTGGAAACGGAGATGGGATATTTTTAGGAATCTGTGTTTTAGAGGAGGTTCACCTCTGTGTCCTGCACTGCAGGGTTACTTAGTTCATACATTATCATTTATTAATATCCAAAACCAGAATGATGAAAATCTGCTGTTGAGTGTTTCCCATTTGAAGTGTTTTGTCTGTCATTTTCCATCCTGTTCCATCTGGGCTAGATCTCGCCAGAAGTATGAAAAATCCTGTTCGGTGCATAAAAATTAGCATTTATGTTTGTGAATCTACACATCCAGGATGTTGCACGTAGGATATTCTTTCGCACACCTTTTGATGGGTGTCCACCAGACAAACTCTGGTTGCAGTTCATACATTTATTTTTTTTTTTTTAACTTTTTTTAAATGTCTGAGCTTCCCTAAAGTAAACACACAAGGAGAATCGTGTTCTTCTTGCATAATCATTACAAGTGACAAGAAATGAACCATAGACGTGGAAGGTGCTTCATGTAGTTTAATCAGTGCTTGTAATATCAGTCATCCTGATAGTGTATGATTCTAGTTCTTTAGTGTTTTGTCAGGAATTAACCAGTGCTATCGCTGATTACTAAAGATTATTGTTGTCTAAAGTAAAGGTCTCATCTTTTAAATAGAATATAAGTCTAGTTTTTCTGTGTTCTTCCATGACCATATTAACCTTCCCGAGATGCTTCTGACACAGAGAGCCAGAAACATTTTGTTTGCACGCACCTCTCTCTTCAGAACCACTTATTTTGTCATTTGTGGCTTTGTTTTTCAAAGAGCATGTGGTCACTGCTGCTGTTGGCAGTTACTCAGAATTTATTTGGGGCGCATGTTGGATTGTATGAAAACATCAGGCACTAATATTTATTGGAAATTAAAAATAAGATACATGTTGCTTTATCAGACTTTCCTGAATGCTGCTAGTCGTTTGATAACAAAGATCATGCTGTTAATATGATTGCAAAATGCAAAAGTCAGTAGATTTGAAAGCACAAAACCCTAGACTTTTTCTTTGATATATGCAGCTTCATGCAAATAAGTGGCTTGCTTTCGTGTCCTAGATGGTTTTTGAAATAAGTACTCTTGCCAGTGACTTCTGATGATTCCCAAAATGAGCAGCTAATAAATTCTCAGTTGCTAGGAGAGCTTTTCCTGTGCAAGTTTGTTATCAGACGGGATGATTTTGATGGCTCACCTCATGTGCTTTGGAGATAGAACTGCCTCTTTTTTTTTTTTTTTTTTTTTTTTTTTTTTCCCCAAATAAATTCAGTGTCAGGAGTTCTGCTTGTTGGCAAAAATATTCCAGAGACATTTTTAGATGTTCCAACCTATCCTGTTCACAGTTATATTTCCTTCTGATGCCCATATTGCAATTCAGGATGCTCACCCAAGTGATGTAGGGAATAAAGAATTATGTGCAAGTAGATTCAGAGAACTGCAGCGATGAAAGAAGAACATGAAACAGAGATCAGTGGAGCGATAAATGTGTTTTCAAGTTTATACTTGTGGTGCCTTGAATTTGAGCTTTCTGTTGATGTGAACTTAGATTCAGAATCAC
Source organism: Athene noctua (assembly GCF_965140245.1). Lineage (NCBI taxonomy): Eukaryota > Metazoa > Chordata > Aves > Strigiformes > Strigidae > Athene > Athene noctua. The sequence goes on along the minus strand of NC_134051.1, from coordinate 17,364,364 downwards.
AGGTAGTGGCTATTACCACAGTTAAATTCCCCCCACACTCCCCTTTGCTCCCCGTTCTGTAGGCAAACGGGAGGAAAGCAAACGGTGTTGCAGAGCTTTCCTGCCTAAGCATTCCTCTGGCCATGGGTGCCTGCCTGGCCTGTGGAGTAAAAATAATCCCCTCTGCATTGCTGTGCTCCAGGTTCTACCAAAGCTTGTTACGCTGTGCAGTATGGCTATTTCCTTCCCTTTAGTACGTTTAACGTGTATTTCTTTGCGTGACTGTACAGGGTGAGGTTCTGGGGCAGACAGAGGGATTGTTTTTTCTTTGTTTGGTTTTTAAGTTTGGAGGTTTTATAGCTTCAACTTGAGCAGGAGCCTCGTATTGTGACAGTAAGAAAAATGCACAAAGTGACACCCACTGCAGAGAATTTGCCTCCTCCAGCTGTTGAAGTAGGGTTACCTGGCAGCTGCTCGCTTGGAGACATCAACTACTATCCCACTTGGTTAACCCACACAGCTATGGGCCAGCACATTGCTGCCTGACAAGACAAAGTTAAGTTTAATTGCTGTTATTTTTCACGATGAATGAAGTATTTCCTGTATAAGCTTCAAAAAGTTTGATGAGACGGCCCATCACTGTGAGAGAGGTAAGGAACTGGAATAGGAGGATGGCTTTCAGCTTTGAGGAGCAATCTGTGTCTTCCAGGATTTTTTTCTTCCTCTCAGACAAATTGTGGCACCGTTAGCGTAACTTAGAAGCTGAGAGGTGTCTATTGGCTTCTTTGACAAGCAAAAGCTGACAGATAGGAAATTCAGTCCAGTCGTTCATTCTGGATGGTGTTGATCAGTGGTCTTTCGAGGAAGTAATGAATTTAAAATATTAAATATTCCCTAAACTACAAAAAGGGAAGATTTTTACCGAAAGTCTCAAAATTTGGATGATTTTTCTATCACACAAAATTTGGCTAAGAGTATTTGCTATGGCATGACATTCCTACGTATAATCCCGTAGAATGTAAAATCGAAGGGTCAGGTCGAAAGCCTGTGATATTTTCAGGAGGAAAATTATTTTAACCCCTCTCACTTGGCCATTTTTCAGTTTCCGTAATTGTCTTTTAGGTACGTATAGCAACTGCCATTAGCTCTGAAGAGCAGAATGCACGAAATGCTGCTCTTTACTCTTAACTTACTAATGAGTTGTGTTTCAAAAACACCGCTCACCTCTGTTACTGAATTATTGGGAAATAGTTACTGTGCATCGGATGGAGATAGCGGTATTTTTAAAGGATAGGAATAGTTTTGTGTTATTGTTGAGATTATTTTTCGTATTGCACTTTTTCAGTCTTCTAATGCGTTACGGTTTTATGGTCGTCTGCTGTGCTTTTGCGTTACATGATATGGCCAAGGCAGAAACAAGCCTCAATACAGTTTGCATTTAAATTCTTCTAATCTTGGCTCTTCTGATTTTGAAAAGCCTTGTTGTCCATGTCTTGACTGTGTATCGTTTCTAGCAGCGTAGTTGTAGGATGTACATAAAGTACCATAGTTCTTGAGTTTAAAAGATGCTTTTTCTCAGGTTTTTGCTCTATTCCCATTTACAAATAGTGCTTCCAGTCCTCTGTTTCAAATGTGCTTTTGGAAAAACCCTGATTTTTCAGTCCCTGTAGTACAACTAATTGTTCAAATGCTTTAAAAAAAAAAAAAAAATATATATCTATATATATATCTATATATATATATATATATATATAAGTGGGGGGATGTTCTGTGAATTTTGTAGTTATCACTCCCAGTGGATCCACCTTCAGCTGAGCAAACCACAATGATAACCAGCACTTCACCACAGCTGAGAAGGCTAATGAAGCTTTTTCTCCTGCTGTTCTCTTACCCCTTCCCCTTCAGCTTTGTTGTCTTTAGCATCACATATGCTTTGAGACAGGCCCTGCTTCTGCAGCGAGCCTGCGCACTCCAGGCTTACCTGGAAATTCCACATCGGGTGTAAGGATGTGAGAGCAATTATTAGGAGTTTGGGCAGAACACACGGTACAGAATATCTCCTGGCTCTCTGCTTTGGTTTCATGCCACCTGTGGAAGGACAGCGATCATTTCAGACAAAGGCAGAGGCTGCATTTGTACCACTTAAGAGCTTTGCAGAATGTGACTGCAGCATTTTCTTACAGGCCAGCTACTCTATAGCAATACGCTCTCAGCATTTATGGGCTGTAAACGCAGGCGGTAGTCGTTTTTGGGACGTGCCTGCGATTGTCCTGCTTCAGTGTAGACAGTCCGGTGAACAAATGCAGATGAAAAAAAGTCTCTAGTCTTTGACCGGGTTCCCACAGTACACAAATCTCTTCAGTGGCACAACAGACATTTCCGTGCGGTGGCTCTGCTTTCATTTTGCCCAGAGTAGAATCAAAATGCTCAGATTATTTGGTTGCCTTGTAACCTACGCTAACGCATGCTTATCAGAAATATTTATGTCCAGCAAGTGAACTGCTTTGGCCTCTCTGGCTTGTAACCAGAGAGTTAAAGCAACGAAAAAAGAACTGATCTACTCTGGTACTACATGATACAGGGATACCTGAACTACTTCTGACTTAATTCCATGACTTGAGGGAGTAAGTCCATGGCAACTGTGCCCTGCAGCCAAGGTAGTTCACCGGATAATTTATTCCAGTACTACATGTCCAAAGGATGCCTCGTTTCATTACTTATTTCCATACTTTAGAGTCTGATATTAAAGATGTGTTCGAAGATGCCTGTACATCTTTCATTAAAATGACCTTTTCTGAAGCCTTTTTCTCTGTGTATCTCTATACAAAATTAAAATTTAAAACTAATTTTTATTAATTTTACTAATTGCACTATTAACTCAGTTATGTTTTTATGTTTGCTGCAGGCTGGAAATTAAATCCAGTTGTTGGTGCAGTTTATAGTCCAGAATTCTATGCAGGTAAGGACTATGCTTTAGTTGTCCATGCCATATTTTATTTTTAATATTCTTTAAAACATGCAAAAGTACGGAATGTATGTTTGGAGTGAGGTTTGGTTTCTTTGATTCACGTTATCTGCAAGTCATTTACAGGTTGGTGATGCAGGATTTTAACAATTATGTGGGTATACTAAAGTTTATACAGAAGATATATGAATACCTTTTTATTGGAAAGTAGATAGTAGAACATGAAACATACTGTAATATCCCAGTTTTACAAGAGATTTTATTAATATTTTATTTTATTTTAGTTATATTTTATCTTTCAGTGCCGTCACTTTCCTCTAGGAATTATTAAAGCCTAGTGAGCAACAGAAATAATCAAACTATAAAGATATATTTTATGCATATGTATGTACATAGACATAAGTATAGAACATCTGCGTTCATAATTTTTTCTTGAACTTTTTTCTTTAAACTTTATATTTTTTCAGTTTCTTAAAATTTTTATATTTAGAATCCATATTATCTCTTGAGTCTTCACTAAAATGGAATTCTGGTTACAATTTAGAGTCAATGAGATTGAGTCTTTCTCTATTTGAACTCTGTCATGGTTAGCAAGAGTTTTCTAAATATGCTTTAGCAATGGTATTGAAAACAAGCATGGTTGTACTCCAAAACCCATTTGATTTCAGAGGAATTTGAATCCCATCCGTAAATATAATCACTAGAAAGTAAAAAAAAAAGCCTTTTTTTTTTTTTTTTTTTTTTTTATTTTGAAAGCTAATAATTTACATCTAGGACAGATGTAATCACTGTAACTGCAAATGTTTTTAACCTGTTATAAAGTTGCCTTCCTTTCTTAGGTTCACAGTCATATATGAGTCTTCTGTGACTTTCATGGGAAACTCTGGGAATGTTTTAGCTTTCCATTTGGATTTTTTTTTTTTAGTTGTCTGGGTGGGTGTATGCTGGACATAAATACCTAATCATGTTTTAAAAAATCCCAAAAGTATTTATTCCTTGTCACACACTTAGGTAATTGAAAATAAAGAGGTAATTGCAAAATACATTCTCTACAGTAAGTGAAGAACAGATACAGAGTTATAGAATGATAGAATGGTTTGGGTTGGAAGGACCTGAAAGATCATCCAGTTCCGCCCCCCTGCCATGGGCAGGGCCACCTTCCACCAGCCCAGGTTGCCCAAAGCCCCGTCCAACCTGGCCTGGAACCCTTCCAGGGAGGGGGCAGCCACAGCTGCTCTGGGCAGCCTGTGCCAGGGCCTCACCCCCCTCACAGGGCAGAATTTCTCCCTTACATCTCATCTAAATCTCCCCTCTTTCAGTTTAAATCCATGACCCCTCATCCTATCCCTACACCCCCTGATGACGAGTCCCTCCCGCCGTTCCTGCAGCCCCTTTCAGCCCTGGGAGGCCGCTCTAAGGTCTCCCCGGAGCCTTCTCTCCTCCAGCTGAACCCCCCAACTCTCTCAGCCTGTCCTCACAGGGGGGGCTCCAGCCCCCCTGATCATCTCTGTGGCCTCCTCTGGACCCACTCGAGCAGGTCCGTGTCCTTCTTATGTTGGTGCCCCAGAGCTGGACCCAGCACCTCAGAGGGGGCTCAGGAGAGGGGAGCAGAGGGGGAGAATCCCCCCCTCACCCTGCTGCCCACCCTGCTCTGGGTGCAGCCCAGCACAAGGGTGGCCCTTTCAAGTTCCTCAGATGGTCCCAAACCTGCTCTTCTCCTACAGTGGGCAGTTCATTCTCCCAGTCCCCATCTTTTCCTTCCGCCCCTTGGGTGATGCAGCTGGAGCACTTGCCGGTGAAGACTGAGGCAAAAAAGTCATCGAGTACCTCAGCCTTCTCCTTATTCCAGGTGATCCAGTCTCCCTTTCCCTTCCAGAGAGGGCCCACATTTTCCCTAGTCTTCCGTTATCACTTCCTTTTATATTAGGAAAGCTTTTTCCCCAGATTAAGCATGGAGAGAGATTGTTTGCCCACGGAAGCTGAGGAACCTCCACTCAGAGAGATGAATTCAAGCCTCCACCAGACAAAGCTAAAAAACTTTTGTTAGTTCAAGGGACTTC